>NC_091200.1:529512-580308 GCF_040958095.1 Procambarus clarkii
AGATCCATCTAGGGACTGATTAACTAACCCTCACTCACCACGCCCCAAGTAGCTTGCTTACTAACTCCTGGATACCTATTTACTGCTAGGTGAACAGGGGCATTCGCTGATAAGAAACGCTACCAACAGTTACAGTCCTCTTTCTATTTCTACAAACCTAGCCTATTTCCTAGCCAAAACTAACCTAGCCCATTTCCTAGCCAAAACTAACCTAACCTAATCTAACCTAACCTAACCTAACCTAACCATATCTAAACTAACCTAACTAACTTACTTTTGTATACCTATTTACTGCAAGATGAACAGAGGCATTCGGTGATAAGAAACGCTACCAACAGTTACAGCCCTATTTCTATTTCTACAAACCTAGCCTATTTCCTAGCAATAACTAACCTAACCTAACTAACCTAATTTAACCTAACCTAACCTTATCTAAACTAACCTAACTAACTAACTTCTGGATACCTATTTACTGCTAGGTGAATAGAGGCGTTCGGTGATAGGAAACGCTACCTACAATTACAGCCCTCTTTCTATTACTATTTCTACAAACATAGCCTATTTCCTACCCTAAAATAACCTAACCTAACCTAACCCTCCACACCTAGCTGATTTCCTAGCCAAAACTAACCTAACCAACTCCTGGATACCTATTTACTGCCAGGTGAACAGAGGCATTCGGTGATAAGAAACGTTACCTAAAATTCCAGCTATTTTTTTCTCTTTATTATATTTATTGTTTTTAAATAATTTATAATTTATTTATACTCTATTCATTTTTTTTTATTTTTTACCTATTTCTATTTCTACAAACGTAGCCAATTTCCTAGCCTAAACTAACCTAACCTAAATATATATATATATATATATATATATATATATATATATATATATATATATATATATATATATATATATATATATATATATATATATATATATATATATATATATATATATATATATATAATGACCGAAAAAGTAAGATTAATAATTCTAACACGAATTTTCTTGATCTTTCGTAAACTACCCACCTCAAGACTCCGCTCCAATATAGAAGCATCAAGAAATATGGACCAATAGGCTTTCTACAATCACTTCCATTCAATACCCATTGTTTCGTGTTCTGTCTTGTGTTGATGAAATTAATACCCTATTAATACCACCTCACCCCATCCATCTCACTCAAATGTAGATATAAACAAATCGGAGATGTGTAAGTTCTATTCAGTTGTGTATGTGTAAACTAAAATCTTTGAAAATGTAATAAGTTTTACGAAACGCGCTCAAGTGTCGCGTCAGACTAGAAATAAAAATGAATTTTGGAGAATTGATTTTTGAATTACCACCAACAGTGAAAAGAAATGTACGAAAGATCGAGAAAATTCGTGTTAGAATTATTAATCTTACTTTTTCGGTCATATTTAATAATATATGTCTACAGGAAAGACTGCTACCAAAATATACTAATATATATATATATATATATATATATATATATATATATATATATATATATATATATATATATATATATATATATATATATATATATATATATATATATATAACCAACCACAAAATAACCAACCTACCTATACCTTACCAACATACCCTAACCAACCCAACCTAAGCATACATATTATCTAAATTGATAACTAAACCATAATTATGCTTGTTTTAACCTAAAATTCTAACCTCAAATTCTAACCTAATTCTAGTTCTAACCAACCTAACCAAACCAACCAACCTAACCAACTAACCTAACTAAGCTAACTAACCAACCTAACCAACCAACCTAACCAACCTAACCAACCAACCAACCAACCTAACCAACCAACCTAACCAACCAACCTAACTAACCAACCTATCCAACCAACCTAATCAACCAACCTAGGCAACCTAACTTAACCAACCAACCTAACCAACCAACCTAACCAACCTATCCTCCCTTCTTATTATCTGACCCGAATTTTCGGTTCGTGTCAGAGTCCATGAGTGTCCGTGTGCGTGTCCGTGTCTGTGAATCCATGGGGTTTTGGGTCCAGGAAGCTATTTGTGTCAACCCAAATTGCCTCCCTTCTCCCCACCTGAAATCCAGGTGGATTGAAAGACCTGACCTAGGTCAGTTGATCCATGTATCCGTCCGTGGGCCCCCGGACTTCAACCCTTCCCCACATTCCAAAGGGTCAGTCAATCAATCTTGGCTATCCAGAGAATCTATCGAAACTGATGCTCCTACAGGAGGGGACACACAGAGAAATCTGTGCCCTGTACTTGCAACCATTCCGACAGGCTCGAACGCAGGTCTGTCCGGATTAAGAACATGTTCTATCCGACTAGGCCACGCTGGAGTTGCCTTCTGAATCAAATTTGGCACTTGTATTTATATCTCATAGCAAGGTTAGTTAGTGTCTATTTATGAACAGTTGCCATGATTGACATGTGAAGTTGTTAATTTGTGTTGTCAGTTAGAAATACCTGACAGCTTTGTTTGATGAGGTTGCAGTCCCGTGAAGCAGTTTTATGAATGAATATTGGAGAATTTAGGCTAACTGACATGTACTCACCTAGTTGTACTCACCTAGTTGTGTTTGCGGGGGTTGAGCTCTGGCTCTTTGGTCCCGCCTCTCAACCGTCAATCAACAGGTGTACAGATTCCTGAGCCTATCGGGCTCTGTCATATCTACACTTGAAACTGTGTATGGAGTCAGCCTCCACCACATCACTTCCTAATGCATTCCATTTGTCAACCACTCTGACACTAAAAAAGTTCTTTCTAATATCTCTGTGGCTCATTTGGGCACTCAGTTTCCACCTGTGTCCCCTAGTACGTGTGCCCCTTGTGTTAAATAGACTGTCTTTATCTACCCTATCAATCCCCTTCAGAATCTTGAATGTGGTGATCATGTCCCCCCTAACTCTTCTGTTAGGGGGGACATATAGGACTGACTTCTGGACTGTCACATATGTCACTTCTGGACTGACATATAGGTAGATGTGTGTGTGTGTGTGTGTGTGTGTGTGTGTGTGTGTGTGTGTGTAAAAGTATGTATTAATTAATAATTAGTGTGGTGTTTCCAAATAAGTTTGAGAATGGTAAACAAGCAATCCAATATCTAATATGTGCTATTTTATGTGTCATTCTATAAAATATATGTTTTCTAGGAAGGAAAATCCGGTTTGTTTTTTCTTCGTTTTATTTCAAGAATAAATAGTACATAGGGGAAGAAACGAAGGTTTTGGCTGGTTAAATATAGCGTTGTGGCCGCCATTTTCTGTGTTGGGGGTGGGGTGTGTTGTGGGATTGTGGATGGGGTGGTATGGGGGGGGGGTAGGGGTACGGCGGCCTCCATTGTGGGGGGGGGGTGTTGGTTTGGGAGGGGGCACGGTGGGGGGGGGGAGTGGTCCTGAGATGCTACCTTGGGAAGTGTCGTTGGGGGGGGGGGGAGGGGGATGGGTTGGCAGTTAGGTATTTAAATTTAATTTTGTAAGATAGGTTATGTAGAGCGAAGTGTTGAGGAAGGAATAAGAAAAGTGTTTAGGACTGAGTTGAGTGTATTAGTTTTTGTGATTGATGTTAGCAGGAAGGTAGGTGGTTGAAATGTGTAAAGATTTGTTAATGAGATCATTTGGTTAATAATGTAGGAATTAAGAGTAAGTGATCACTGGAGATAGATATTCAACAGCATATTGAGTGGACAAATTTTAGCAGGTAGGTAGGCCGGCCGGGCGGCAGAGAGAGCCAATGGACTGACATATAGGTAGACGTTTTCTTCATGGATGGTAAACTATTATTAAAATGGCATGTACACATTTCCATGTGCGACATTCATGTACACACACACACACACTGACCCACGGAGACTGCCCAAATATGTATACCATCAGCAGCAGTTGGTGTTCCCAGGCAGGTCACCCATCCATGTACTAACCAAATTCAACGGTGCTTAACCTGACTGATGTATGGGACGAGACGCAGTGTTCTCAAGGTGGTAGGTAGGTAGTATGGCTGTTTCTATTGTATACAAGTAGTAACTAATCACATGTGAGTGAGTGAGTCAAGATAATGGTAACTGCAGCGGGCGGGCAGGCAGGCGGAGGTACATAGCAGCCAATTCTCCATTAATGATAGTACTTATTGCAACTATTTAGTCAAATTAACCAACAACAAATGGACTACTACTACTTCTTCTACTACTACTACTACTACTACTGTTGCTCCAAAATAGAAAAGGATGGGATGCCGCCGCTGCCATTGATCTCGCACAAGTTGCTGCTGCTGCTGACAAATAACTCATCCTAGGCCTTGCATATGCTCTCTTAGGCTTCATTTAGTCAATACGTGTAACATCATTGAGTCGGGGGACAGGCAGACAGGCATTTTATACATGTTACGCTTATATAGTGGTCTCCAACACCCACCACCCCACAAGATCCATCTAGGGACTGATTAACTAACCCTCACTCACCACGCCCCAAGTAGCTTGCTTACTAACTCCTGGATACCTATTTACTGCTAGGTGAACAGGGGCATTCGCTGATAAGAAACGCTACCAACAGTTACAGTCCTCTTTCTATTTCTACAAACCTAGCCTATTTCCTAGCCAAAACTAACCTAGCCCATTTCCTAGCCAAAACTAACCTAACCTAATCTAACCTAACCTAACCTAACCTAACCATATCTAAACTAACCTAACTAACTTACTTTTGTATACCTATTTACTGCAAGATGAACAGAGGCATTCGGTGATAAGAAACGCTACCAACAGTTACAGCCCTATTTCTATTTCTACAAACCTAGCCTATTTCCTAGCAATAACTAACCTAACCTAACCTAATTTAACCTAACCTAACCTTATCTAAACTAACCTAACTAACTAACTTCTGGATACCTATTTACTGCTAGGTGAATAGAGGCGTTCGGTGATAGGAAACGCTACCTACAATTACAGCCCTCTTTCTATTACTATTTCTACAAACATAGCCTATTTCCTACCCTAAAATAACCTAACCTAACCTAACCCTCCACACCTAGCTGATTTCCTAGCCAAAACTAACCTAACCAACTCCTGGATACCTATTTACTGCCAGGTGAACAGAGGCATTCGGTGATAAGAAACGTTACCTAAAATTCCAGCTATTTTTTTCTCTTTATTATATTTATTGTTTTTAAATAATTTATAATTTATTTATACTCTATTCATTTTTTTTATTTTTTTACCTATTTCTATTTCTACAAACGTAGCCAATTTCCTAGCCCTAAACTAACCTAACCTAAATATATATATATATATATATATATATATATATATATATATATATATATATATATATATATATATATATATATATATATATATATATATATATATATATATATATATATATATATATATATATATATATATATATTAAATATGACCGAAAAAGTAAGATTAATAATTCTAACACGAATTTTCTTGATCTTTCGTAAACTACCCACCTCAAGACTCCGCTCCAATATAGAAGCATCAAGAAATATGGACCAATAGGCTTTCTACAATCACTTCCATTCAATACCCATTGTTTCGTGTTCTGTCTTGTGTTGATGAAATTAATACCCTATTAATACCACCTCACCCCATCCATCTCACTCAAATGTAGATATAAACAAATCGGAGATGTGTAAGTTCTATTCAGTTGTGTATGTGTAAACTAAAATCTTTGAAAATGTAATAAGTTTTACGAAACGCGCTCAAGTGTCGCGTCAGACTAGAAATAAAAATGAATTTTGGAGAATTGATTTTTGAATTACCACCAACAGTGAAAAGAAATGTACGAAAGATCGAGAAAATTCGTGTTAGAATTATTAATCTTACTTTTTCGGTCATATTTAATAATATATGTCTACAGGAAAGACTGCTACCAAAATATTACTATATATATATATATATATATATATATATATATATATATATATATATATATATATATATATATATATATATATATATATATATATATATATATATATATAAACCAACCACAAAATAACCAACCATACCTATACCTTACCAACATACCCTAACCAACCCAACCTAAGCATACATATTATCTAAATTGATAACTAAACCATAATTATGCTTGTTTTAACCTAAAATTCTAACCTCAAATTCTAACCTAATTCTAGTTCTAACCAACCTAACCAAACCAACCAACCTAACCAACTAACCTAACTAAGCTAACTAACCAACCTAACCAACCACCTAACCAACTAACCAACCAACCAACCAACCTAACCAACCAACCAACCAACCAACCTAACCAACCAACTAACCAACCAACCTAACTAACCAACCTATCCAACCAACCTAATCAACCAACCTAGGCAACCTAACTTAACCAACCAACCTAACCAACCAACCTAACCAACCTATCCTCCCTTCTTATTATCTGACCCGAATTTTCGGTTCGTGTCAGAGTCCATGAGTGTCCGTGTGCGTGTCCGTGTCTGTGAATCCATGGGGTTTTGGGTCCAGGAAGCTATTTGTGTCAACCCAAATTGCCTCCCTTCTCCCCACCTGAAATCCAGGTGGATTGAAAGACCTGACCTAGGTCAGTTGATCCATGTATCCGTCCGTGGGCCCCCGGACTTCAACCCTTCCCCACATTCCAAAGGGTCAGTCAATCAATCTTGGCTATCCAGAGAATCTATCGAAACTGATGCTCCTACAGGAGGGGACACACAGAGAAATCTGTGCCCTGTACTTGCAACCATTCCGACAGGCTCGAACGCAGGTCTGTCCGGATTAAGAACATGTTCTATCCGACTAGGCCACGCTGGAGTTGCCTTCTGAATCAAATTTGGCACTTGTATTTATATCTCATAGCAAGGTTAGTTAGTGTCTATTTATGAACAGTTGCCATGATTGACATGTGAAGTTGTTAATTTGTGTTGTCAGTTAGAAATACCTGACAGCTTTGTTTGATGAGGTTGCAGTCCCGTGAAGCAGTTTTATGAATGAATATTGGAGAATTTAGGCTAACTGACATGTACTCACCTAGTTGTACTCACCTAGTTGTGTTTGCGGGGGTTGAGCTCTGGCTCTTTGGTCCCGCCTCTCAACCGTCAATCAACAGGTGTACAGATTCCTGAGCCTATCGGGCTCTGTCATATCTACACTTGAAACTGTGTATGGAGTCAGCCTCCACCACATCACTTCCTAATGCATTCCATTTGTCAACCACTCTGACACTAAAAAAGTTCTTTCTAATATCTCTGTGGCTCATTTGGGCACTCAGTTTCCACCTGTGTCCCCTAGTACGTGTGCCCCTTGTGTTAAATAGACTGTCTTTATCTACCCTATCAATCCCCTTCAGAATCTTGAATGTGGTGATCATGTCCCCCCTAACTCTTCTGTTAGGGGGGACATATAGGACTGACTTCTGGACTGTCACATATGTCACTTCTGGACTGACATATAGGTAGATGTGTGTGTGTGTGTGTGTGTGTGTGTGTGTGTGTGTGTAAAAGTATGTATTAATTAATAATTAGTGTGGTGTTTCCAAATAAGTTTGAGAATGGTAAACAAGCAATCCAATATCTAATATGTGCTATTTTATGTGTCATTCTATAAAATATATGTTTTACTAGGGAAGGAAAATCCGGTTTGTTTTTTTCTTCGTTTTATTTCAAGAATAAATAGTACATAGGGGAAGAAACGAAGGTTTTGGCTGGTTAAATATAGCGTTGTGGCCGCCATTTTCTGTGTTGGGGGTGGGGTGTGTTGTGGGATTGTGGATGGGGTGGTATGGGGGGGGGTAGGGGTACGGCGGCCTCCATTGTGGGGGGGGGGTGTTGGTTTGGGAGGGGGCACGGTGGGGGGGGGGGAGTGGTCCTGAGATGCTACCTTGGGAAGTGTCGTTGGGGGGGGGGGAGGGGGATGGGTTGGCAGTTAGGTATTTAAATTTAATTTTGTAAGATAGGTTATGTAGAGCGAAGTGTTGAGGAAGGAATAAGAAAAGTGTTTAGGACTGAGTTGAGTGTATTAGTTTTTGTGATTGATGTTAGCAGGAAGGTAGGTGGTTGAAATGTGTAAAGATTTGTTAATGAGATCATTTGGTTAATAATGTAGGAATTAAGAGTAAGTGATCACTGGAGATAGATATTCAACAGCATATTGAGTGGACAAATTTTAGCAGGTAGGTAGGCCGGCCGGGCGGCAGAGAGAGCCAATGGACTGACATATAGGTAGACGTTTTCTTCATGGATGGTAAACTATTATTAAAATGGCATGTACACATTTCCATGTGCGACATTCATGTACACACACACACACACACTGACCCACGGAGACTGCCCAAATATGTATACCATCAGCAGCAGTTGGTGTTCCCAGGCAGGTCACCCATCCATGTACTAACCAAATTCAACGGTGCTTAACCTGACTGATGTATGGGACGAGACGCAGTGTTCTCAAGGTGGTAGGTAGGTAGTATGGCTGTTTCTATTGTATACAAGTAGTAACTAATCACATGTGAGTGAGTGAGTCAAGATAATGGTAACTGCAGCGGGCGGGCAGGCAGGCGGAGGTACATAGCAGCCAATTCTCCATTAATGATAGTACTTATTGCAACTATTTAGTCAAATTAACCAACAACAAATGGACTACTACTACTTCTTCTACTACTACTACTACTACTACTGTTGCTCCAAAATAGAAAAGGATGGGATGCCGCCGCTGCCATTGATCTCGCACAAGTTGCTGCTGCTGCTGACAAATAACTCATCCTAGGCCTTGCATATGCTCTCTTAGGCTTCATTTAGTCAATACGTGTAACATCATTGAGTCGGGGGACAGGCAGACAGGCATTTTATACATGTTACGCTTATATAGTGGTCTCCAACACCCACCACCCCACAAGATCCATCTAGGGACTGATTAACTAACCCTCACTCACCACGCCCCAAGTAGCTTGCTTACTAACTCCTGGATACCTATTTACTGCTAGGTGAACAGGGGCATTCGCTGATAAGAAACGCTACCAACAGTTACAGTCCTCTTTCTATTTCTACAAACCTAGCCTATTTCCTAGCCAAAACTAACCTAGCCCATTTCCTAGCCAAAACTAACCTAACCTAATCTAACCTAACCTAACCTAACCTAACCATATCTAAACTAACCTAACTAACTTACTTTTGTATACCTATTTACTGCAAGATGAACAGAGGCATTCGGTGATAAGAAACGCTACCAACAGTTACAGCCCTATTTCTATTTCTACAAACCTAGCCTATTTCCTAGCAATAACTAACCTAACCTAACCTAACCTAATTTAACCTAACCTAACCTTATCTAAACTAACCTAACTAACTAACTTCTGGATACCTATTTACTGCTAGGTGAATAGAGGCGTTCGGTGATAGGAAACGCTACCTACAATTACAGCCCTCTTTCTATTACTATTTCTACAAACATAGCCTATTTCCTACCCTAAAATAACCTAACCTAACCTAACCCTCCACACCTAGCTGATTTCCTAGCCAAAACTAACCTAACCAACTCCTGGATACCTATTTACTGCCAGGTGAACAGAGGCATTCGGTGATAAGAAACGTTACCTAAAATTCCAGCTATTTTTTTCTCTTTATTATATTTATTGTTTTTAAATAATTTATAATTTATTTATACTCTATTCATTTTTTTTATTTTTTTACCTATTTCTATTTCTACAAACGTAGCCAATTTCCTAGCCTAAACTAACCTAACCTAAATATATATATATATATATATATATATATATATATATATATATATATATATATATATATATATATATATATATATATATATATATATATATATATATATATATATATATATATATATATATATATATATATATATATGACCGAAAAAGTAAGATTAATAATTCTAACACGAATTTTCTTGATCTTTCGTAAACTACCCACCTCAAGACTCCGCTCCAATATAGAAGCATCAAGAAATATGGACCAATAGGCTTTCTACAATCACTTCCATTCAATACCCATTGTTTCGTGTTCTGTCTTGTGTTGATGAAATTAATACCCTATTAATACCACCTCACCCCATCCATCTCACTCAAATGTAGATATAAACAAATCGGAGATGTGTAAGTTCTATTCAGTTGTGTATGTGTAAACTAAAATCTTTGAAAATGTAATAAGTTTTACGAAACGCGCTCAAGTGTCGCGTCAGACTAGAAATAAAAATGAATTTTGGAGAATTGATTTTTGAATTACCACCAACAGTGAAAAGAAATGTACGAAAGATCGAGAAAATTCGTGTTAGAATTATTAATCTTACTTTTTCGGTCATATTTAATAATATATGTCTACAGGAAAGACTGCTACCAAAATATACTAATATATATATATATATATATATATATATATATATATATATATATATATATATATATATATATATATATATATATATATATATATATATATATATATATATATATATATAACCAACCACAAAATAACCAACCATACCTATACCTTACCAACATACCCTAACCAACCCAACCTAAGCATACATATTATCTAAATTGATAACTAAACCATAATTATGCTTGTTTTAACCTAAAATTCTAACCTCAAATTCTAACCTAATTCTAGTTCTAACCAACCTAACCAAACCAACCAACCTAACCAACTAACCTAACTAAGCTAACTAACCAACCTAACCAACAACAACCTAACCACCTAACCAACCTAACCAACCAACCAAACCAACCAACCTAACCAACCACCTAACCAACCAACCTAACTAACCAACCTATCCAACCAACCTAATCAACCAACCTAGGCAACCTAACTTAACCAACCAACCTAACCAACCAACCTAACCAACCTATCCTCCCTTCTTATTATCTGACCCGAATTTTCGGTTCGTGTCAGAGTCCATGAGTGTCCGTGTGCGTGTCCGTGTCTGTGAATCCATGGGGTTTTGGGTCCAGGAAGCTATTTGTGTCAACCCAAATTGCCTCCCTTCTCCCCACCTGAAATCCAGGTGGATTGAAAGACCTGACCTAGGTCAGTTGATCCATGTATCCGTCCGTGGGCCCCCGGACTTCAACCCTTCCCCACATTCCAAAGGGTCAGTCAATCAATCTTGGCTATCCAGAGAATCTATCGAAACTGATGCTCCTACAGGAGGGGACACACAGAGAAATCTGTGCCCTGTACTTGCAACCATTCCGACAGGCTCGAACGCAGGTCTGTCCGGATTAAGAACATGTTCTATCCGACTAGGCCACGCTGGAGTTGCCTTCTGAATCAAATTTGGCACTTGTATTTATATCTCATAGCAAGGTTAGTTAGTGTCTATTTATGAACAGTTGCCATGATTGACATGTGAAGTTGTTAATTTGTGTTGTCAGTTAGAAATACCTGACAGCTTTGTTTGATGAGGTTGCAGTCCCGTGAAGCAGTTTTATGAATGAATATTGGAGAATTTAGGCTAACTGACATGTACTCACCTAGTTGTACTCACCTAGTTGTGTTTGCGGGGGTTGAGCTCTGGCTCTTTGGTCCCGCCTCTCAACCGTCAATCAACAGGTGTACAGATTCCTGAGCCTATCGGGCTCTGTCATATCTACACTTGAAACTGTGTATGGAGTCAGCCTCCACCACATCACTTCCTAATGCATTCCATTTGTCAACCACTCTGACACTAAAAAAGTTCTTTCTAATATCTCTGTGGCTCATTTGGGCACTCAGTTTCCACCTGTGTCCCCTAGTACGTGTGCCCCTTGTGTTAAATAGACTGTCTTTATCTACCCTATCAATCCCCTTCAGAATCTTGAATGTGGTGATCATGTCCCCCCTAACTCTTCTGTTAGGGGGGACATATAGGACTGACTTCTGGACTGTCACATATGTCACTTCTGGACTGACATATAGGTAGATGTGTGTGTGTGTGTGTGTGTGTGTGTGTGTGTGTGTTAAAAGTATGTATTAATTAATAATTAGTGTGGTGTTTCCAAATAAGTTTGAGAATGGTAAACAAGCAATCCAATATCTAATATGTGCTATTTTATGTGTCATTCTATAAAATATATGTTTTACTAGGGAAGGAAAATCCGGTTTGTTTTTTTCTTCGTTTTATTTCAAGAATAAATAGTACATAGGGGAAGAAACGAAGGTTTTGGCTGGTTAAATATAGCGTTGTGGCCGCCATTTTCTGTGTTGGGGGTGGGGTGTGTTGTGGGATTGTGGATGGGGTGGTATGGGGGGGGGTAGGGGTACGGCGGCCTCCATTGTGGGGGGGGGGTGTTGGTTTGGGAGGGGGCACGGTGGGGGGGGGGGAGTGGTCCTGAGATGCTACCTTGGGAAGTGTCGTTGGGGGGGGGGGGAGGGGGATGGGTTGGCAGTTAGGTATTTAAATTTAATTTTGTAAGATAGGTTATGTAGAGCGAAGTGTTGAGGAAGGAATAAGAAAAGTGTTTAGGACTGAGTTGAGTGTATTAGTTTTTGTGATTGATGTTAGCAGGAAGGTAGGTGGTTGAAATGTGTAAAGATTTGTTAATGAGATCATTTGGTTAATAATGTAGGAATTAAGAGTAAGTGATCACTGGAGATAGATATTCAACAGCATATTGAGTGGACAAATTTTAGCAGGTAGGTAGGCCGGCCGGGCGGCAGAGAGAGCCAATGGACTGACATATAGGTAGACGTTTTCTTCATGGATGGTAAACTATTATTAAAATGGCATGTACACATTTCCATGTGCGACATTCATGTACACACACACACACACACTGACCCACGGAGACTGCCCAAATATGTATACCATCAGCAGCAGTTGGTGTTCCCAGGCAGGTCACCCATCCATGTACTAACCAAATTCAACGGTGCTTAACCTGACTGATGTATGGGACGAGACGCAGTGTTCTCAAGGTGGTAGGTAGGTAGTATGGCTGTTTCTATTGTATACAAGTAGTAACTAATCACATGTGAGTGAGTGAGTCAAGATAATGGTAACTGCAGCGGGCGGGCAGGCAGGCGGAGGTACATAGCAGCCAATTCTCCATTAATGATAGTACTTATTGCAACTATTTAGTCAAATTAACCAACAACAAATGGACTACTACTACTTCTTCTACTACTACTACTACTACTACTGTTGCTCCAAAATAGAAAAGGATGGGATGCCGCCGCTGCCATTGATCTCGCACAAGTTGCTGCTGCTGCTGACAAATAACTCATCCTAGGCCTTGCATATGCTCTCTTAGGCTTCATTTAGTCAATACGTGTAACATCATTGAGTCGGGGGACAGGCAGACAGGCATTTTATACATGTTACGCTTATATAGTGGTCTCCAACACCCACCACCCACAAGATCCATCTAGGGACTGATTAACTAACCCTCACTCACCACGCCCCAAGTAGCTTGCTTACTAACTCCTGGATACCTATTTACTGCTAGGTGAACAGGGGCATTCGCTGATAAGAAACGCTACCAACAGTTACAGTCCTCTTTCTATTTCTACAAACCTAGCCTATTTCCTAGCCAAAACTAACCTAGCCCATTTCCTAGCCAAAACTAACCTAACCTAATCTAACCTAACCTAACCTAACCTAACCATATCTAAACTAACCTAACTAACTTACTTTTGTATACCTATTTACTGCAAGATGAACAGAGGCATTCGGTGATAAGAAACGCTACCAACAGTTACAGCCCTATTTCTATTTCTACAAACCTAGCCTATTTCCTAGCAATAACTAACCTAACCTAACCTAATTTAACCTAACCTAACCTTATCTAAACTAACCTAACTAACTAACTTCTGGATACCTATTTACTGCTAGGTGAATAGAGGCGTTCGGTGATAGGAAACGCTACCTACAATTACAGCCCTCTTTCTATTACTATTTCTACAAACATAGCCTATTTCCTACCCTAAAATAACCTAACCTAACCTAACCCTCCACACCTAGCTGATTTCCTAGCCAAAACTAACCTAACCAACTCCTGGATACCTATTTACTGCCAGGTGAACAGAGGCATTCGGTGATAAGAAACGTTACCTAAAATTCCAGCTATTTTTTTCTCTTTATTATATTTATTGTTTTTAAATAATTTATAATTTATTTATACTCTATTCATTTTTTTTATTTTTTTACCTATTTCTATTTCTACAAACGTAGCCAATTTCCTAGCCTAAACTAACCTAACCTAAAATATATATATATATATATATATATATATATATATATATATATATATATATATATATATATATATATATATATATATATATATATATATATATTATTAAATATGACCGAAAAAGTAAGATTAATAATTCTAACACGAATTTTCTTGATCTTTCGTAAACTACCCACCTCAAGACTCCGCTCCAATATAGAAGCATCAAGAAATATGGACCAATAGGCTTTCTACAATCACTTCCATTCAATACCCATTGTTTCGTGTTCTGTCTTGTGTTGATGAAATTAATACCCTATTAATACCACCTCACCCCATCCATCTCACTCAAATGTAGATATAAACAAATCGGAGATGTGTAAGTTCTATTCAGTTGTGTATGTGTAAACTAAAATCTTTGAAAATGTAATAAGTTTTACGAAACGCGCTCAAGTGTCGCGTCAGACTAGAAATAAAAATGAATTTTGGAGAATTGATTTTTGAATTACCACCAACAGTGAAAAGAAATGTACGAAAGATCGAGAAAATTCGTGTTAGAATTATTAATCTTACTTTTTCGGTCATATTTAATAATATATGTCTACAGGAAAGACTGCTACCAAAATATACTAATATATATATATATATATATATATATATATATATATATATATATATATATATATATATATATATATATATATATATATATATATATATATATATATATAACCAACCACAAAATAACCAACCATACCTATACCTTACCAACATACCCTAACCAACCCAACCTAAGCATACATATTATCTAAATTGATAACTAAACCATAATTATGCTTGTTTTAACCTAAAATTCTAACCTCAAATTCTAACCTAATTCTAGTTCTAACCAACCTAACCAAACCAACCAACCTAACCAACTAACCTAACTAAGCTAACTAACCAACCTAACCAACCAACCTAACCAACCTAACCAACCAACCAACCAACCTAACCAACCAACCTAACCAACCAACCTAACTAACCAACCTATCCAACCAACCTAATCAACCAACCTAGGCAACCTAACCAACCAACCAACCTAACCAACCTATCCTCCCTTCTTATTATCTGACCCGAATTTTCGGTTCGTGTCAGAGTCCATGAGTGTCCGTGTGCGTGTCCGTGTCTGTGAATCCATGGGGTTTTGGGTCCAGGAAGCTATTTGTGTCAACCCAAATTGCCTCCCTTCTCCCCACCTGAAATCCAGGTGGATTGAAAGACCTGACCTAGGTCAGTTGATCCATGTATCCGTCCGTGGGCCCCCGGACTTCAACCCTTCCCCACATTCCAAAGGGTCAGTCAATCAATCTTGGCTATCCAGAGAATCTATCGAAACTGATGCTCCTACAGGAGGGGACACACAGAGAAATCTGTGCCCTGTACTTGCAACCATTCCGACAGGCTCGAACGCAGGTCTGTCCGGATTAAGAACATGTTCTATCCGACTAGGCCACGCTGGAGTTGCCTTCTGAATCAAATTTGGCACTTGTATTTATATCTCATAGCAAGGTTAGTTAGTGTCTATTTATGAACAGTTGCCATGATTGACATGTGAAGTTGTTAATTTGTGTTGTCAGTTAGAAATACCTGACAGCTTTGTTTGATGAGGTTGCAGTCCCGTGAAGCAGTTTTATGAATGAATATTGGAGAATTTAGGCTAACTGACATGTACTCACCTAGTTGTACTCACCTAGTTGTGTTTGCGGGGGTTGAGCTCTGGCTCTTTGGTCCCGCCTCTCAACCGTCAATCAACAGGTGTACAGATTCCTGAGCCTATCGGGCTCTGTCATATCTACACTTGAAACTGTGTATGGAGTCAGCCTCCACCACATCACTTCCTAATGCATTCCATTTGTCAACCACTCTGACACTAAAAAAGTTCTTTCTAATATCTCTGTGGCTCATTTGGGCACTCAGTTTCCACCTGTGTCCCCTAGTACGTGTGCCCCTTGTGTTAAATAGACTGTCTTTATCTACCCTATCAATCCCCTTCAGAATCTTGAATGTGGTGATCATGTCCCCCCTAACTCTTCTGTTAGGGGGGACATATAGGACTGACTTCTGGACTGTCACATATGTCACTTCTGGACTGACATATAGGTAGATGTGTGTGTGTGTGTGTGTGTGTGTGTGTGTGTGTGTGTTTAAAAGTATGTATTAATTAATAATTAGTGTGGTGTTTCCAAATAAGTTTGAGAATGGTAAACAAGCAATCCAATATCTAATATGTGCTATTTTATGTGTCATTCTATAAAATATATGTTTTACTAGGGAAGGAAAATCCGGTTTGTTTTTTTCTTCGTTTTATTTCAAGAATAAATAGTACATAGGGGAAGAAACGAAGGTTTTGGCTGGTTAAATATAGCGTTGTGGCCGCCATTTTCTGTGTTGGGGGTGGGGTGTGTTGTGGGATTGTGGATGGGGTGGTATGGGGGGGGGGTAGGGGTACGGCGGCCTCCATTGTGGGGGGGGGGTGTTGGTTTGGGAGGGGGCACGGTGGGGGGGGGGAGTGGTCCTGAGATGCTACCTTGGGAAGTGTCGTTGGGGGGGGGGGAGGGGGATGGGTTGGCAGTTAGGTATTTAAATTTAATTTTGTAAGATAGGTTATGTAGAGCGAAGTGTTGAGGAAGGAATAAGAAAAGTGTTTAGGACTGAGTTGAGTGTATTAGTTTTTGTGATTGATGTTAGCAGGAAGGTAGGTGGTTGAAATGTGTAAAGATTTGTTAATGAGATCATTTGGTTAATAATGTAGGAATTAAGAGTAAGTGATCACTGGAGATAGATATTCAACAGCATATTGAGTGGACAAATTTTAGCAGGTAGGTAGGCCGGCCGGGCGGCAGAGAGAGCCAATGGACTGACATATAGGTAGACGTTTTCTTCATGGATGGTAAACTATTATTAAAATGGCATGTACACATTTCCATGTGCGACATTCATGTACACACACACACACACACTGACCCACGGAGACTGCCCAAATATGTATACCATCAGCAGCAGTTGGTGTTCCCAGGCAGGTCACCCATCCATGTACTAACCAAATTCAACGGTGCTTAACCTGACTGATGTATGGGACGAGACGCAGTGTTCTCAAGGTGGTAGGTAGGTAGTATGGCTGTTTCTATTGTATACAAGTAGTAACTAATCACATGTGAGTGAGTGAGTCAAGATAATGGTAACTGCAGCGGGCGGGCAGGCAGGCGGAGGTACATAGCAGCCAATTCTCCATTAATGATAGTACTTATTGCAACTATTTAGTCAAATTAACCAACAACAAATGGACTACTACTACTTCTTCTACTACTACTACTACTACTACTGTTGCTCCAAAATAGAAAAGGATGGGATGCCGCCGCTGCCATTGATCTCGCACAAGTTGCTGCTGCTGCTGACAAATAACTCATCCTAGGCCTTGCATATGCTCTCTTAGGCTTCATTTAGTCAATACGTGTAACATCATTGAGTCGGGGGACAGGCAGACAGGCATTTTATACATGTTACGCTTATATAGTGGTCTCCAACACCCACCACCCCACAAGATCCATCTAGGGACTGATTAACTAACCCTCACTCACCACGCCCCAAGTAGCTTGCTTACTAACTCCTGGATACCTATTTACTGCTAGGTGAACAGGGGCATTCGCTGATAAGAAACGCTACCAACAGTTACAGTCCTCTTTCTATTTCTACAAACCTAGCCTATTTCCTAGCCAAAACTAACCTAGCCCATTTCCTAGCCAAAACTAACCTAACCTAATCTAACCTAACCTAACCTAACCTAACCATATCTAAAACTAACCTAACTAACTTACTTTTGTATACCTATTTACTGCAAGATGAACAGAGGCATTCGGTGATAAGAAACGCTACCAACAGTTACAGCCCTATTTCTATTTCTACAAACCTAGCCTATTTCCTAGCAATAACTAACCTAACCTAACCTAACCTAATTTAACCTAACCTAACCTTATCTAAACTAACCTAACTAACTAACTTCTGGATACCTATTTACTGCTAGGTGAATAGAGGCGTTCGGTGATAGGAAACGCTACCTACAATTACAGCCCTCTTTCTATTACTATTTCTACAAACATAGCCTATTTCCTACCCTAAAATAACCTAACCTAACCTAACCCTCCACACCTAGCTGATTTCCTAGCCAAAACTAACCTAACCAACTCCTGGATACCTATTTACTGCCAGGTGAACAGAGGCATTCGGTGATAAGAAACGTTACCTAAAATTCCAGCTATTTTTTCTCTTTATTATATTTATTGTTTTTAAATAATTTATAATTTATTTATACTCTATTCATTTTTTTTATTTTTTACCTATTTCTATTTCTACAAACGTAGCCAATTTCCTAGCCTAAACTAACCTAACCTAAATATATATATATATATATATATATATATATATATATATATATATATATATATATATATATATATATATATATATATATATATATATATATATATATATATATATATATATATATATATATATATATTATTAAATATGACCGAAAAAGTAAGATTAATAATTCTAACACGAATTTTCTTGATCTTTCGTAAACTACCCACCTCAAGACTCCGCTCCAATATAGAAGCATCAAGAAATATGGACCAATAGGCTTTCTACAATCACTTCCATTCAATACCCATTGTTTCGTGTTCTGTCTTGTGTTGATGAAATTAATACCCTATTAATACCACCTCACCCCATCCATCTCACTCAAATGTAGATATAAACAAATCGGAGATGTGTAAGTTCTATTCAGTTGTGTATGTGTAAACTAAAATCTTTGAAAATGTAATAAGTTTTACGAAACGCGCTCAAGTGTCGCGTCAGACTAGAAATAAAAATGAATTTTGGAGAATTGATTTTTGAATTACCACCAACAGTGAAAAGAAATGTACGAAAGATCGAGAAAATTCGTGTTAGAATTATTAATCTTACTTTTTCGGTCATATTTAATAATATATGTCTACAGGAAAGACTGCTACCAAAATATAATAATATATAATATAATATATAATATATATATATATATATTATATATATAATATATATATATATATATATATATATATATATATATATATATATATATATATAAACCAACCACAAAATAACCAACCATACCTATACCTTACCAACATACCCTAACCAACCCAACCTAAGCATACATATTATCTAAATTGATAACTAAACCATAATTATGCTTGTTTTAACCTAAAATTCTAACCTCAAATTCTAACCTAATTCTAGTTCTAACCAACCTAACCAAACCAACCAACCTAACCAACTAACCTAACTAAGCTAACTAACCAACCTAACCAACCAACCTAACCAACCTAACCAACCAACCAACCAACCTAACCAACCAACCTAACCAACCAACCTAACTAACCAACCTATCCAACCAACCTAATCAACCAACCTAGGCAACCTAACTTAACCAACCAACCTAACCAACCAACCTAACCAACCTATCCTCCCTTCTTATTATCTGACCCGAATTTTCGGTTCGTGTCAGAGTCCATGAGTGTCCGTGTGCGTGTCCGTGTCTGTGAATCCATGGGGTTTTGGGTCCAGGAAGCTATTTGTGTCAACCCAATTGCCTCCCTTCTCGCCCACCTGAAGATCCAGGTGGATTGAAAGACCTGACCTAGGTCAGTTGATCCATGTATCCGTCCGTGGGGGCCCCCGGACTTCAACCCTTCCCCACATTCCAAAAGGGTCAGTCATCAATCTTGGGCTATCCAGAGAATCTATCGAAAACTGATGCTCCTACAGGAGGGGACACACAGAGAAATCTGTGCCCTGTACTTGCAACCATTCCGACAGGCTCGAACGCAAGGTCTGTCCGGATTAAGAACATGTTCTATCCGACTAGGCCACGCTGGAGTTGCCTTCTGAATCAAATTTGGCACTTGTATTTATATCTCATAGCAAGGTTAGTTAGTGTCTATTTATGAACAGTTGCCATGATTGACATGTGAAGTTGTTAATTTGTGTTGTCAGTTAGAAATACCTGACAGCTTTGTTTGATGAGGTTGCAGTCCCGTGAAGCAGTTTTATGAATGAATATTGGAGAATTTAGGCTAACTGACATGTACTCACCTAGTTGTACTCACCTAGTTGTGTTTGCGGGGGTTGAGCTCTGGCTCTTTGGTCCCGCCTCTCAACCGTCAATCAACAGGTGTACAGATTCCTGAGCCTATCGGGCTCTGTCATATCTACACTTGAAACTGTGTATGGAGTCAGCCTCCACCACATCACTTCCTAATGCATTCCATTTGTCAACCACTCTGACACTAAAAAAGTTCTTTCTAATATCTCTGTGGCTCATTTGGGCACTCAGTTTCCACCTGTGTCCCCTAGTACGTGTGCCCCTTGTGTTAAATAGACTGTCTTTATCTACCCTATCAATCCCCTTCAGAATCTTGAATGTGGTGATCATGTCCCCCCTAACTCTTCTGTTAGGGGGGACATATAGGACTGACTTCTGGACTGTCACATATGTCACTTCTGGACTGACATATAGGTAGATGTGTGTGTGTGTGTGTGTGGTGTGTGTGTGTGGTGTGTGTGTGTGTGTGTGTTTTAAAAGTATGTATTAAATTAATAATTAGTGTGGTGTTTCCAAATAAGTTTGAGATGGTAAACAAGCAATCCAATATCTAATATGTGCTATTTTATGGTTCATTCTATAAAAATATATGTTTTACTAGGGAAGGAAAATCCGGTTTGTTTTTTTCTTCGTTTTATTTCAAGAATAAATAGTACATAGGGGAAGAGAAACGAAGGTTTTGGCTGGTTAAATATAGCGTTGTGGACGCCTATTTCTGTGTTGGGGGTGGGGTGTGTTGTGGGATTGTGGATGGGGTGGTATGGGGGGGGGGTAGGGGTAGCGGCGGCCTCCATTGTGGGGGGGGGGGGGGTTGTGGTTTGGGAGGGGGCACGGTGGGGGGGGGGGAGTGGTCCTGAGATGCTTACCTTGGGAGTGGTCGTTGGGGGGGGGGGGCAGGGGGATGGGTTGGCAGTTAGGTATTTAAATTTAATTTTGTAAGATAGGTTATGTAGAGCGAAGTGTTTGAGGAAGGAATAAGAAAAGTGTTTAGGACTGAGTTGAGTGTATTAGTTTTTGTGATTGATGTTAGCAGGAAGGTAGGTGGTTGACAATGTGTAAAGATTTGTTAATGAGATCATTTGGGTTAATAATGTAGGATTAAGAGTAAGTGATCACTGGGAGATAGATATTCAACAGCATATTGAGTGGACAAATTTTAGCAGGTAGGTAGGCCGGCCGGGCGGCAGAGAGAGCCATGGACTGACATATAGGTAGACGTTTTCTTCATGGATGTGTAAACTATTATTAAAATGGCAATGTACACATTTCCATGTGCGACATTCATGTACACACACACACACACACTGACCCACGGAGACTGCCCAGAATATGTATACCATCAGCAGCAGTTGGTGTTCCCAGGCAGGTCACCCATCCATGTAACTAACCAAATTCAACGGTGCTTAACCTGACTGATGTATGGGGACGAGACGCAGTGTTCTCAAGGTGGTAGGTAGGTAGTATGGCTGTTTCTATTGTATACAAGTAGTAACTAATCACATGTGAGGTGAGTGAGTCAAGATAATGGTAACTGCAGCGGGGCAGGGCAGGCAGGCGGAGGTACATAGCAGCCAATTCTCCATTAATGATAGTAACTTATTGCAACTATTTAGTCAAATTAACCAACAACAAATGGACTACTACTACTTCTTCTACTACTACTACTACTACTACTGTTGCTCCAAAATAGAAAAGGATGGGATGCCGCCGCTGCCATTGATCTCGGCACAAGTTGCTGCTGCTGCTGACAAATAACTCATCCTAGGCCTTGCATATGCTCTCTTAGGCTTCATTTAGTCAATACGTGTAACATCATTGAGTCGGGGGACAGGCAAGACAGGCATTTTATACATGTTACGCTTATATAGTGGTCTCCAACACCCACCACCCCACAAAGATACCATCTAGGGACTGATTAAACTAACCCTCACTCACCACGCCCAAGTAGCTTGCTTACTAACTCTGGATACCTATTTACTGCTAGGTGACAGGGGCATTCGCTGATAAGAAACGCTACCAACATGTTACAGTCCTCTTTCTATTTCTACAAACCTAGCCTATTTCCTAGCCAAACTAACCTAGCCCATTTCCTAGCCAAAACTACCTAACCTAATCTAACCTAACCTAACCTAACCTAACCATAATCTAAACTAACCTAACTAACTTACTTTTGTATACCTATTTACTGCAAGATGAACAGAGGCATCGGTGATAAGAAACGCTACCAACAGTTACAGCCCTATTTCTATTTCTACAAACTAGCCTATTTCCTAGCAATAACTAACCTAACCTAACCTAATTTTAACCTAACCTAACCTTATCTAAACTAACCTAACTAACAACTTCTGGTATACCTATTTACTGCTAGGTGAATAGAGGCGTTTCGGTGATAGGAAACGCTACCTACAATTACAGCCCTCTTTCTATTACTATTTCTACAAACATAGCCTATTTCCTACCCTAAAATAACCTAACCTAACCTAACCCTCCACACCTAGCTGATTTCTAGCCAAACGAACCTAACCAACTCCTGGATACCTATTTACTGCCAGGTGAACAGAGGCATTCGGTGATAAGAAACGTTACCTAAAATTCCAGCTATTTTTTTCTCTTTATTATATTTATTGTTTTTAAATAATTTATAATTTATTTATACTCTATTCATTTTTTTTATTTTTTTTACCTATTTCTATTTCTACAAACGTAGCCAATTTCCTAGCCTAAACTAACCTAACCTAAATATATATATATATATAATATTATATATAATATATTATATATATATATAATATATATATATATATATATATATATATATATATATATATATATACTATATATATATATATATATATATATATCTATTATTAAATATGACCGAAAAAGTAAGATTAATAATTCCTAACACGAATTTTCTTGATCTTTCGTAAACTACCCACCTCAAGACTCCGCTCCAATATAGAAGCATCAAGAAATATGGACCAATAGGCTTTCTACAATCACTTCCATTCAATACCCATTGTTTCGTGTTCTGTCCTTGTGTTGATGAAATTAATACCCTATTAATACCACCTCACCCCATCCATCTCACTCAAATGTAGATATAAACAAATCGGGAGATGTGTAAGTTCTATTCGTTGTGTATGTGTAAACTAAAATCTTTGAAAATGTAATAAGTTTTACGAAACGCGCTCAAGTGTCGCGTCAGACTAGAAATAAAAATGAATTTTGGAGAATTGATTTTTGAATTACCACCAACAGTGAAAGAATGTACGAAAGATCGAGAAAATTCGTGTTAGAATTATTAATCTTACTTTTTCGGTCATATTTAATAATATATGTCTACAGGAAAGACTGCTACCAAAATATACTAATATATATATATATATATATATATATATATATATATATATATATATATATATATATATATAATATATATTATATATATATATATTATATATACTATATATATATCTATATATATATAAACCACCACAAAATAACCAACCATACCTATACCTTACCAACATACCCTAACCAACCCAACCTAGCATACATATTATCTAAATTGATAACTAAACCATAATTATGCTTGTTTAACCTAAATTCTAACCTCAAATTCTAACCTAATTCTAGTTCTAACCAACCTAACCAAACAACCAACCTAACCAACTAACCTAACTAAGCTAACTACCAACCTAACCAACCTAACCCTACCACTAACCCTAACATACCAACCTACCAACCAACCAACCAACCTAACCAACCAACCTAACCAACCAACCTAACTAACCAACCTATCCAACCAACCTAATCAACCAACCTAGGCAACCTAACTAACCAACCAACCTAACCAACCAACCTAACCAACCTATCCTCCCTTCTTATTATCTGACCGAATTTTCGGTTTCGTGTCAGAGTACCATGAGTGTCCGTGTGCGTGTCCGTGTCTGTGAATCCATGGGGTTTTGGGTCCAGGAAGCTATTTGTGTCAACCCAAATTGCCTCCCTTCTCCCCACCTGAAATCCAGGTGGATTGAAAGACCTGACCTAGGTCAGTTGATCCATGTATCCGTCCGTGGGCCCCCGGACTTCAAACCCTTCCCCACATTCCAAAGGGTCAGTCAATCAATCTTGGCTATCCAGAGAATCTATCGAAACTGATGCTCCTACAGGAGGGGACACGACAGAGAAATCTGTGCCCTGTACTTGGCCAACCATTCCGACAGGCTCGAACGCAGGTCTGTCCGGATTAAGAACATGTTCTATCCGACTAGGCCACGCTGGAGTTGCCTTCTGAATCAAATTTGGCACTTGTATTTATATCTCATAGCAAGGTTAGTTAGTGTCTATTTATGAACAGTTGCCATGATTGACATGTGAAGTTGTTAATTTGTGTTGTCAGTTAGAAATACCTGACAGCTTTGTTTGATGAGGTTGCAGTCCCGTGAAGCAGTTTTATGAATGAATATTGGAGAATTTAGGCTAACTGACATGTACTCACCTAGTTGTACTCACCTAGTTGTGTTTGCGGGGGTTGAGCTCTGGCTCTTTGGTCCGCCTCTCAACCGTCAATCAACAGGTGTACAGATTCCTGAGCCTATCGGGCTCTGTCATATCTACACTTGATAACTGTGTATGGAGTCAGCCTCCACCACATCACTTCCTAATGCATTCCATTTGTCAACCACTCTGACACTAAAAAAGTTCTTTCTAATATCTCTGTGCTCATTTGGGCACTCAGTTTCCACCTGTGTCCCCTAGTACGTGTGCCCCTTGTGTTAAATAGACTGTCTTTATCTACCCTATCAATCCCTTCAGAATCCTTGAATGTGGTGATCATTCCCCCCTAACTCTTCTGTTAGGGGGGACATATAGGACTGACTTCTGGACTGTCACATATGTCACTTCTGGACTGACATATAGGGTAGATGTGTGTGTGTGTGTGTGTGTGTGTGTGTGTGTGTGTGTGTGTTTAAAAGTATGTATTAATTAATAATTAGTGTGGTGTTTCCAAATAAGTTTGAGAATGGTAAAACAAGCAATCCAATATCTAATATGTGCTATTTTATGTGTCATTCTATAAAATATATGTTTTACTAGGGAAGGAAAATCCGGTTTGTTTTTTTCTTCGTTTTATTCAAGAATAAATAGTACATAGGGGAAGAAACGAAGGTTTTGCTGGTTAAATATAGCGTTGTGGCCGCCATTTTCTGTGTTGGGGGTGGGGTGTGTTGTGGGATTGTGGATGGGGTGGTATGGGGGGGGGTAGGGGTACGGCGGCCTCCATTGTGGGGGGGGGGGGGTGTTGGTTTGGGAGGGGGCACGGTGGGGGGGGGGGGGGAGTGTCCTGAGATGCTACCTTGGGAAGTGTCGTTGGGGGGGGGGGGGCAGGGGGATGGGTTGGCAGTTAGGTATTTAAATTTAATTTTGTAAGATAGGTTATGTAGAGCGAAGTGTTGAGGAAGGAATAAGAAAAGTGTTTAGGACTGAGTTGAGTGTATTAGTTTTTGTGATTGATGTTAGCAGGAAGGTAGGTGGTTGAAATGTGTAAAGATTTGTTAATGAGATCATTTGTTAATAATGTAGGAATTAAGAGTAAGTGATCACTGGAGATAGATATTCAACAGCATATTGAGTGGACAAATTTTAGCAGGTAGGTAGGCCGGCCGGGCGGCAGAGAGAGCCAATGGACTGACATATAGGTAGACGTTTTCTTCATGGATGGTAAACTATTATTAAAATGGCATGTAACACATTTCCATGTGCGACATTCATGTACACACACACACACACACTGACCCACGGAGACTGCCCAAATATGTATACCATCAGCAGCAGTTGGTGTTCCCAGGCAGGTCACCCATCCATGTACTAACCAAATTCAACGGTGCTTAACCTGACTGATGTATGGGACGAGACGCAGTGTTCTCAAGGTGGTAGGTAGGTAGTATGGCTGTTTCTATTGTATACAAGTAGTAACTAATCACATGTGAGGTGAGTGAGTCAAGATAATGGTAACTGCAGCGGGCGGGCAGGCAGGCGGAGGTACATAGCAGCCAATTCTCCATTAATGATAGTACTTATTGCAACTATTTAGTCAAATTAACCAACAACAAATGGACTACTACTACTTCTTCTACTACTACTACTACTACTACTGTTGCTCCAAAATAGAAAAGGATGGGATGCCGCCGCTGCCATTGATCTCGCACAAGTTGCTGCTGCTGCTGACAAATAACTCATCCTAGGCCTTGCATATGCTCTCTTAGGCTTCATTTAGTCAATACGTGTAACATCATTGAGTCGGGGGACAGGCAGACAGGCATTTTATACATGTTACGCTTATATAGTGGTCTCCAACACCCACCACCCCACAAGATCCATCTAGGGACTGATTAACTAACCCTCACTCACCACGCCCCAAGTAGCTTGCTTACTAACTCCTGGATACCTATTTACTGCTAGTGAACAGGGGCATTCGCTGATAAGAAACGCTACCAACAGTTACAGTCCTCTTTCTATTTCTACAAACCTAGCCTATTTCCTAGCCAAAACTAACCTAGCCCATTTCCTAGCCAAAACTAACCTAACCTAATCTAACCTAACCTAACCTAACCTAACCATATCTAAACTAACCTAACTAACTTACTTTTGTATACCTATTTACTGCAAGATGAACAGAGGCATTCGGTGATAAGAAACGCTACCACAGTTACAGCCCTATTTCTATTTCTACAAACCTAGCCTATTTCCTAGCAATAACTAACCTAACCTAACCTAACCTAATTTAACCTAACCTAACCTTATCTAAACTAACCTAACTAACTAACTTCTGGATACCTATTTACTGCTAGGTGAATAGAGGCGTTCGGTGATAGGAAACGCTACTACAATTACAGCCCTCTTTCTATTACTATTTCTACAAACATAGCCTATTTCCTACCCTAAAATAACCTAACCTAACCTAACCCTCCACACCTAGCTGATTTCCTAGCCAAAACTAACCTAACCAACTCCTGGATACCTATTTACTGCCAGGTGAACAGAGGCATTCGGTGATAAGAAACGTTACCTAAAATTCCAGCTATTTTTTTCTCTTTATTATATTTATTGTTTTTAAATAATTTATAATTTATTTATACTCTATTCATTTTTTTTATATTTTTTACCTATTTCTATTTCTACAAACGTAGCCAATTTCCTAGCCTAAACTAACCTAACCTATATATACTATATATATATATATATATATATATATATATATATATATATATATATATATATATATATATATATATATATATATATATATATATATATATATATATATATATATATATATATATATATATATATATATATATATATTATTAAATATGACCGAAAAAGTAAGATTAATAATTCTAACACGAATTTTCTTGATCTTTCGTAAACTACCCACCTCAAGACTCCGCTCCAATATAGAAGCATCAAGAAATATGGACCAATAGGCTTTCTACAATCACTTCCATTCAATACCCATGTTTCGTGTTCTGTCTTGTGTTGATGAAATTTAATACCCATATTAATACCACCTCACCCCATCCATCTCACTCAAATGTAGATATAAACAAATCGGAGATGTGTAAGTTCTATTCAGTGTGTATGTGTAAACTAAAGTCTTTGAAAATGTAATAAGTTTTACGAAACGCGCTCAAAGTGTCGCGTCCGACTAGAAATAAAAATGAATTTTGGAGAATTGATTTTGAATTACCACCAACAGTGAAAAGAAATGTACGAAAGATCGAGAAATTCGTGTTAGAATTATTAATCTTACTTTTTCGGTCATATTTAATAATATATGTCTACAGGAAAGACTGCTACCAAAATATACTAATATATATATATATATATATATATATATATATATATATATATATATATCTATATATATATATATATATATATATATATATATATATATATATATATATATTATATATATATATAAACCAACCACAAAATAACCAACCTTACCTATACCTTACCAACATACCCTAACCAACCCAACCTAAGCATACATATTATCTAAATTGATAACTAAACCATAATTATGCTTGTTTAACCTAAAATTCTAACCTCAAATTCTAACCTAATTCTAGTTCTAACCAACCTAACCAACCAACCAACCTAACCAACTAACCTAACTAAGCTAACTAACCAACCTAACCAACCAACCTAACTACAACCTAACCAACCAACCAAACCAACCTACAACCTACACCAACCAACCCTAACCAACCAACCTAACTAACAACCTATCCAACCAACCTAATCAACCAACCTAGGCAAACCTAACCTAACCAACCAACCTAACCAACCAACCTAACCAACCTATCCTCCCTTCTTATTATCTGACCCGAATTGTCGGTTCGTGTCAGAGTACCATGAGTGTCCGTGTGCGTGTCCGTGTCTGTGAATCCATGGGGTTTTGGGTCCAGGAAGCTATTTGTGTCAACCCAAATTGCCTCCCTTCTCCCCACCTGAAATCCAAGGTGGATTGAAAGACCTGACCTAGGTCAGTTGATCCATGTATCGTCCGTGGGCCCCCGGACTTCAACCCTTCCCCACATTCAAAGGGGTCAGTCAATCAATCTTGGATATCCAGAGAATCTATCGAAACTGATGCTCCTACAGGAGGGGACACACAGAGAAATCTGTGCCCTGTACTTGCAACCATTCCGACAGGCTCGAACGCAGGTCTGTCCCGGATTAAGAACATGTTCTATCCGACTAGGCCACGCTGGAGTTGCCTTCTGAATCAAATTTTGGCACTTGTATTTTATATCTCATAGCAAGGTTAGTTAGTGTCTATATTTATGAACAGTTGCCATGATTGACATGTGAAGTTGTTAATTTGTGTTGTCAGTTAGAAATACCTGACAGCTTTGTTTGATGAGGTTGCAGTCCGTGAAGCAGTTTAATGAATGAATATTGGAGAATTTAGGCTAACTGACATGTACTCACCTAGTTGTACTCACCTAGTTGTGTTTGCGGGGGTTAGAGCTCTGCTCTTTGGTCCCGCCTCTCAACCGTCAATCAACAGGTGTACAGATTCCTGAGCTATCGGGCTCTGTCATATCTACACTTGAAACTGTGTATGGAGTCAGCCTCCACCACATCACTTCCTAATGCATTCCATTTGTCAACCACTCTGACACTAAAAAAGTTCTTTCTAATATCTCTGTGGCTCATTTGGGCACATCAGTTTCCACCTGTGTCCCCTAGTACGTGTGCCCCTTGTGTTAAATAGACTGTCTTTATCTACCCTATCAATCCCCTTCAGAATCTTGAATGTGGTGATCATGTCCCCCCTAACTCTTCTGTTAGGGGGGACATATAGGACTGACTTCTGGACTGTCCACATATGTCACTTCTGGACTGACATATAGGTAGATGTGTGTGTGTGTGTGTGTGTGTGTGTGTGTGTGTGTTTAAAAGTATGTATTAATTAATAATTAGTGTGGTGTTTCCAAATAAGTTTGAGAATGGTAAACAAGCAATCCAATATCTAATATGTGCTATTTTATGTGTCATTCTATAAAATATATGTTTTACTAGGGAAGGAAAATCCGGTTTGTTTTTTTCTTCGTTTTATTTCAAGAATAAATAGTACATAGGGGAAGAAACGAAGGTTTTGGCTGGTTAAATATAGCGTTGTGGCCGCCATTTTCTGTGTTGGGGGTGGGGTGTGTTGTGGGATTGTGGATGGGGTGGTATGGGGGGGGGGTAGGGGTACGGCGGCCTCCATTGTGGGGGGGGGGTGTTGGTTTGGGAGGGGGCACGGTGGGGGGGGGGAGTGGTCCTGAGATGCTACCTTGGGAAGTGTCGTTGGGGGGGGGGGCAGGGGGATGGGTTGGCAGTTAGGTATTTAAATTTAATTTTGTAAGATAGGTTATGTAGAGCGAAGTGTTGAGGAAGGAATAAGAAAAGTGTTTAGGACTGAGTTGAGTGTATTAGTTTTTGTGATTGATGTTAGCAGGAAGGTAGGTGGTTGAAATGTGTAAAGATTTGTTAATGAGATCATTTGGTTAATAATGTAGGAATTAAGAGTAAGTGATCACTGGAGATAGATATTCAACAGCATATTGAGTGGACAAATTTTAGCAGGTAGGTAGGCCGGCCGGGCGGCAGAGAGAGCCAATGGACTGACATATAGGTAGACGTTTTCTTCATGGATGGTAAACTATTATTAAAATGGCATGTACACATTTCCATGTGCGACATTCATGTACACACACACACACACTGACCCACGGAGACTGCCCAAATATGTATACCATCAGCAGCAGTTGGTGTTCCCAGGCAGGTCACCCATCCATGTACTAACCAAATTCAACGGTGCTTAACCTGACTGATGTATGGGACGAGACGCAGTGTTCTCAAGGTGGTAGGTAGGTAGTATGGCTGTTTCTATTGTATACAAGTAGTAACTAATCACATGTGAGTGAGTGAGTCAAGATAATGGTAACTGCAGCGGGCGGGCAGGCAGGCGGAGGTACATAGCAGCCAATTCTCCATTAATGATAGTACTTATTGCAACTATTTAGTCAAATTAACCAACAACAAATGGACTACTACTACTTCTTCTACTACTACTACTACTACTACTGTTGCTCCAAAATAGAAAAGGATGGGATGCCGCCGCTGCCATTGATCTCGCACAAGTTGCTGCTGCTGCTGACAAATAACTCATCCTAGGCCTTGCATATGCTCTCTTAGGCTTCATTTAGTCAATACGTGTAACATCATTGAGTCGGGGGACAGGCAGACAGGCATTTTATACATGTTACGCTTATATAGTGGTCTCCAACACCCACCACCCCACAAGATCCATCTAGGGACTGATTAACTAACCCTCACTCACCACGCCCCAAGTAGCTTGCTTACTAACTCCTGGATACCTATTTACTGCTAGGTGAACAGGGGCATTCGCTGATAAGAAACGCTACCAACAGTTACAGTCCTCTTTCTATTTCTACAAACCTAGCCTATTTCCTAGCCAAAACTAACCTAGCCCATTTCCTAGCCAAAACTAACCTAACCTAATCTAACCTAACCTAACCTAACCTAACCATATCTAAACTAACCTAACTAACTTACTTTTGTATACCTATTTACTGCAAGATGAACAGAGGCATTCGGTGATAAGAAACGCTACCAACAGTTACAGCCCTATTTCTATTTCTACAAACCTAGCCTATTTCCTAGCAATAACTAACTAACCTAACCTAACCTAATTTAACCTAACCTAACCTTATCTAAACTAACCTAACTAACTAACTTCTGGATACCTATTTACTGCTAGGTGAATAGAGGCGTTCGGTGATAGGAAACGCTACCTACAATTACAGCCCTCTTTCTATTACTATTTCTACAAACATAGCCTATTTCCTACCCTAAAATAACCTAACCTAACCTAACCCTCCACACCTAGCTGATTTCCTAGCCAAAACTAACCTAACCAACTCCTGGATACCTATTTACTGCCAGGTGAACAGAGGCATTCGGTGATAAGAAACGTTACCTAAAATTCCAGCTATTTTTTTCTCTTTATTATATTTATTGTTTTTAAATAATTTATAATTTATTTATACTCTATTCATTTTTTTTATTTTTTTACCTATTTCTATTTCTACAAACGTAGCCAATTTCCTAGCCTAAACTAACCTAACCTAAATATATATATTATATTATATATATATATATATATATATATATATATATATATATAATATATATATATATATATATTATATATAATATATATATATTATTAAATATGACCGAAAAAGTAAGATTAATAATTCTAACACGAATTTTCTTGATCTTTCGTAAACTACCCACCTCAAGACTCCGCTCCAATATAGAAGCATCAAGAAATATGGACCAATAGGCTTTCTACAATCACTTCCATTCAATACCCATTGTTTCGTGTTCTGTCTTGTGTTGATGAAATTAATACCCTATTAATACCACCTCACCCCATCCATCTCACTCAAATGTAGATATAAACAAATCGGAGATGTGTAAGTTCTATTCAGTTGTGTATGTGTAAACTAAAATCTTTGAAAATGTAATAAGTTTTACGAAACGCGCTCAAGTGTCGCGTCAGACTAGAAATAAAAATGAATTTTGGAGAATTGATTTTTGAATTACCACCAACAGTGAAAAGAAATGTACGAAAGATCGAGAAAATTCGTGTTAGAATTATTAATCTTACTTTTTCGGTCATATTTAATAATATATGTCTACAGGAAAGACTGCTACCAAAATATACTAATATATATATATATATATATATATATATATATATATATATATATATATATATATATATATATATATATATATATATATATATATATATATATATATATATATATATATAAACCAACCACAAAATAACCAACCATACCTATACCTTACCAACATACCCTAACCAACCCAACCTAAGCATACATATTATCTAAATTGATAACTAAACCATAATTATGCTTGTTTTAACCTAAAATTCTAACCTCAAATTCTAACCTAATTCTAGTTCTAACCAACCTAACCAAACCAACCAACCTAACCAACTAACCTAACTAAGCTAACTAACCAACCTAACCAACCAACCTAACCAACCTAACCAACCAACCAACCAACCTAACCAACCAACCTAACCAACCAACCTAACTAACCAACCTATCCAACCAACCTAATCAACCAACCTAGGCAACCTAACCAACCAACCTAACCAACCTATCCTCCCTTCTTATTATCTGACCCGAATTTTCGGTTCGTGTCAGAGTCCATGAGTGTCCGTGTGCGTGTCCGTGTCTGTGAATCCATGGGGTTTTGGGTCCAGGAAGCTATTTGTGTCAACCCAAATTGCCTCCCTTCTCCCCACCTGAAATCCAGGTGGATTGAAAGACCTGACCTAGGTCAGTTGATCCATGTATCCGTCCGTGGGCCCCCGGACTTCAACCCTTCCCCACATTCCAAAGGGTCAGTCAATCAATCTTGGCTATCCAGAGAATCTATCGAAACTGATGCTCCTACAGGAGGGGACACACAGAGAAATCTGTGCCCTGTACTTGCAACCATTCCGACAGGCTCGAACGCAGGTCTGTCCGGATTAAGAACATGTTCTATCCGACTAGGCCACGCTGGAGTTGCCTTCTGAATCAAATTTGGCACTTGTATTTATATCTCATAGCAAGGTTAGTTAGTGTCTATTTATGAACAGTTGCCATGATTGACATGTGAAGTTGTTAATTTGTGTTGTCAGTTAGAAATACCTGACAGCTTTGTTTGATGAGGTTGCAGTCCCGTGAAGCAGTTTTATGAATGAATATTGGAGAATTTAGGCTAACTGACATGTACTCACCTAGTTGTACTCACCTAGTTGTGTTTGCGGGGGTTGAGCTCTGGCTCTTTGGTCCCGCCTCTCAACCGTCAATCAACAGGTGTACAGATTCCTGAGCCTATCGGGCTCTGTCATATCTACACTTGAAACTGTGTATGGAGTCAGCCTCCACCACATCACTTCCTAATGCATTCCATTTGTCAACCACTCTGACACTAAAAAAGTTCTTTCTAATATCTCTGTGGCTCATTTGGGCACTCAGTTTCCACCTGTGTCCCCTAGTACGTGTGCCCCTTGTGTTAAATAGACTGTCTTTATCTACCCTATCAATCCCCTTCAGAATCTTGAATGTGGTGATCATGTCCCCCCTAACTCTTCTGTTAGGGGGGACATATAGGACTGACTTCTGGACTGTCACATATGTCACTTCTGGACTGACATATAGGTAGATGTGTGTGTGTGTGTGTGTGTGTGTGTGTGTGTGTGTGTGTGTGTGTTTAAAAGTATGTATTAATTAATAATTAGTGTGGTGTTTCCAAATAAGTTTGAGAATGGTAAACAAGCAATCCAATATCTAATATGTGCTATTTTATGTGTCATTCTATAAAATATATGTTTTACTAGGGAAGGAAAATCCGGTTTGTTTTTTTCTTCGTTTTATTTCAAGAATAAATAGTACATAGGGGAAGAAACGAAGGTTTTGGCTGGTTAAATATAGCGTTGTGGCCGCCATTTTCTGTGTTGGGGGTGGGGTGTGTTGTGGGATTGTGGATGGGGTGGTATGGGGGGGGGGTAGGGGTACGGCGGCCTCCATTGTGGGGGGGGGGGTGTTGGTTTGGGAGGGGGCACGGTGGGGGGGGGGGAGTGGTCCTGAGATGCTACCTTGGGAAGTGTCGTTGGGGGGGGGGGCAGGGGGATGGGTTGGCAGTTAGGTATTTAAATTTAATTTTGTAAGATAGGTTATGTAGAGCGAAGTGTTGAGGAAGGAATAAGAAAAGTGTTTAGGACTGAGTTGAGTGTATTAGTTTTTGTGATTGATGTTAGCAGGAAGGTAGGTGGTTGAAATGTGTAAAGATTTGTTAATGAGATCATTTGGTTAATAATGTAGGAATTAAGAGTAAGTGATCACTGGAGATAGATATTCAACAGCATATTGAGTGGACAAATTTTAGCAGGTAGGTAGGCCGGCCGGGCGGCAGAGAGAGCCAATGGACTGACATATAGGTAGACGTTTTCTTCATGGATGGTAAACTATTATTAAAATGGCATGTACACATTTCCATGTGCGACATTCATGTACACACACACACACACACTGACCCACGGAGACTGCCCAAATATGTATACCATCAGCAGCAGTTGGTGTTCCCAGGCAGGTCACCCATCCATGTACTAACCAAATTCAACGGTGCTTAACCTGACTGATGTATGGGACGAGACGCAGTGTTCTCAAGGTGGTAGGTAGGTAGTATGGCTGTTTCTATTGTATACAAGTAGTAACTAATCACATGTGAGTGAGTGAGTCAAGATAATGGTAACTGCAGCGGGCGGGCAGGCAGGCGGAGGTACATAGCAGCCAATTCTCCATTAATGATAGTACTTATTGCAACTATTTAGTCAAATTAACCAACAACAAATGGACTACTACTACTTCTTCTACTACTACTACTACTACTACTGTTGCTCCAAAATAGAAAAGGATGGGATGCCGCCGCTGCCATTGATCTCGCACAAGTTGCTGCTGCTGCTGACAAATAACTCATCCTAGGCCTTGCATATGCTCTCTTAGGCTTCATTTAGTCAATACGTGTAACATCATTGAGTCGGGGGACAGGCAGACAGGCATTTTATACATGTTACGCTTATATAGTGGTCTCCAACACCCACCACCCCACAAGATCCATCTAGGGACTGATTAACTAACCCTCACTCACCACGCCCCAAGTAGCTTGCTTACTAACTCCTGGATACCTATTTACTGCTAGGTGAACAGGGGCATTCGCTGATAAGAAACGCTACCAACAGTTACAGTCCTCTTTCTATTTCTACAAACCTAGCCTATTTCCTAGCCAAAACTAACCTAGCCCATTTCCTAGCCAAAACTAACCTAACCTAATCTAACCTAACCTAACCTAACCTAACCATATCTAAACTAACCTAACTAACTTACTTTTGTATACCTATTTACTGCAAGATGAACAGAGGCATTCGGTGATAAGAAACGCTACCAACAGTTACAGCCCTATTTCTATTTCTACAAACCTAGCCTATTTCCTAGCAATAACTAACCTAACCTAACCTAATTTAACCTAACCTAACCTTATCTAAACTAACCTAACTAACTAACTTCTGGATACCTATTTACTGCTAGGTGAATAGAGGCGTTCGGTGATAGGAAACGCTACCTACAATTACAGCCCTCTTTCTATTACTATTTCTACAAACATAGCCTATTTCCTACCCTAAAATAACCTAACCTAACCTAACCCTCCACACCTAGCTGATTTCCTAGCCAAAACTAACCTAACCAACTCCTGGATACCTATTTACTGCCAGGTGAACAGAGGCATTCGGTGATAAGAAACGTTACCTAAAATTCCAGCTATTTTTTTCTCTTTATTATATTTATTGTTTTTAAATAATTTATAATTTATTTATACTCTATTCATTTTTTTTATTTTTTTACCTATTTCTATTTCTACAAACGTAGCCAATTTCCTAGCCTAAACTAACCTAACCTAAATATATATATATATATATATATATATATATATATATATATATATATATATATATATATATATATATATATATATATATATATATATATATATATATATATTATATAATATATATATTATAAATATGACCGAAAAAGTAAGATTAATAATTCTAACACGAATTTCTTTTGATCTTTCGTAAACTACCCACCTCAAGACTCCGCTCCAATATAGAAGCATCAAGAAATATGGACCAATAGGCTTTCTACAATCACTTCCATTCAATACCCATTGTTTCGTGTTCTGTCTTGTGTGATGAAATTAATACCTATTAATACCACCTCACCCCATCCATCTCACTCAAATGTAGATATAAACAAATCGGAGATGTGTAAGTTCATTCAGTTGTGATGTGAAACTAAAGTCTTTGAAAATGTAATAAGTTTTACGAAACGCGCTCAAGTGTCGCGTTCAGACTAGAAATAAAAAGAATTTTGGAGAATTGATTTTTGAATTACCACCAACAGTGAAAAGAAATGTACGAAAGATCGAGAAATTCGTGTTAGAATTATAATCTTACTTTTTCGGTCATATTTAATAATATATGTCTACAGGAAAGACTGCTACCAAAATATACTAATATATATATATATATATATATATATATATATATATATATATATTATATAATATATATTAATATATATATATATATAAACCAACCACAAAATAACCAACCATACCTATACCTTACCAACATACCCTAACCAACCCAACCTAAGCATACATATTATCTAAATTGATAACTAAACCATAATTATGCTTGTTTTAACCTAAAATTCTAACCTCAAATTCTAACCTAATTCTAGTTCTAACCAACCTAACCAAACCAACCAACCTAACCAACTAACCTAACTAAGCTAACTAACCAACCTAACCAACCAACCTAACCAACCTAACCAACCAACCAACCAACCACCAACCAACCTAACCAACCAACCTAACTAACCAACCTATCCAACCAACCTAATCAACCAACCTAGGCACCTAACTTAACCAACCAACCTAACCAACCAACCTAACCAACCTATCCTCCCTTCTTATTATCTGACCCGAATTTTCGGTTCGTGTCAGAGTCCATGAGTGTCCGTGTGCGTGTCCGTGTCTGTGAATCCATGGGGTTTTGGGTCCAGGAAGCTATTTGTGTCAACCCAAATTGCCTCCCTTCTCCCCACCTGAAATCCAGGTGGATTGAAAGACCTGACCTAGGTCAGTTGATCCATGTATCCGTCCGTGGGCCCCCGGACTTCAACCCTTCCCCACATTCCAAAGGGTCAGTCAATCAATCTTGGCTATCCAGAGAATCTATCGAAACTGATGCTCCTACAGGAGGGGACACACAGAGAAATCTGTGCCCTGTACTTGCAACCATTCCGACAGGCTCGAACGCAGGTCTGTCCGGATTAAGAACATGTTCTATCCGACTAGGCCACGCTGGAGTTGCCTTCTGAATCAAATTTGGCACTTGTATTTATATCTCATAGCAAGGTTAGTTAGTGTCTATTTATGAACAGTTGCCATGATTGACATGTGAAGTTGTTAATTTGTGTTGTCAGTTAGAAATACCTGACAGCTTGTTTGATGAGGTTGCAGTCCCGTGAAGCAGTTTTATGAATGAATATTGGAGAATTTAGGCTAACTGACATGTACTCACCTAGTTGTACTCACCTAGTTGTGTTTGCGGGGGTTGAGCTCTGGCTCTTTGGTCCCGCCTCTCAACCGTCAATCAACAGGTGTACAGATTCCTGAGCCTATCGGGCTCTGTCATATCTACACTTGAAACTGTGTATGGAGTCAGCCTCCACCACATCACTTCCTAATGCATTCCATTTGTCAACCACTCTGACACTAAAAAAGTTCTTTCTAATATCTCTGTGGCTCATTTGGGCACTCAGTTTCCACCTGTGTCCCCTAGTACGTGTGCCCCTTGTGTTAAATAGACTGTCTTTATCTACCCTATCAATCCCCTTCAGAATCTTGAATGTGGTGATCATGTCCCCCTAACTCTTCTGTTAGGGGGGACATATAGGACTGACTTCTGACTGTCACATATGTCACTTCTGGACTGACATATAGGTAGATGTGTGTGTGTGTGTGGTGTGTGTGTGTGTGTGTGTGTGTGTGTGTGTGTGTGTGTTTAAAAGTATGTATTAATTAATAATTAGTGTGGGTTTCCAAATAAGTTTGAGAATGGTAAACAAGCAATCCAATATCTAATATGTGCTATTTTATGTCTCATTCTATAAAATATATGTTTTACTAGGGAAGGAAAATCCGGTTTGTTTTTTTCTTCGTTTTATTTCAAGAATAAATAGTACATAGGGGAAGAAACGAAGGTTTTGGCTGGTTAAATATAGCGTTGTGGCCGCCATTTTCTGTGTTGGGGGTGGGGTGTGTTGTGGGATTGTGGATGGGGTGGTATGGGGGGGGGGGTAGGGGTACGGCGGCCTCCATTGTGGGGGGGGGGGGTGTTGGTTTGGGAGGGGGCACGGTGGGGGGGGGGAGTGGTCCTGAGATGCTACCTTGGGAAGTGTCGTTGGGGGGGGGGGGCAGGGGGATGGGTTGGCAGTTAGGTATTTAAATTAATTTTGTAAGATAGGTTATGTAGAGCGAAGTGTTGAGGAAGGAATAAGAAAAGTGTTTAGGACTGAGTTGAGTGTATTAGTTTTTGTGATTGATGTTAGCAGGAAGGTAGGTGGTTGAAATGTGTAAAGATTTGTTAATGAGATCATTTGGTTAATAATGTAGGAATTAAGAGTAAGTGATCACTGGAGATAGATATTCAACAGCATATTGAGTGGACAAATTTTAGCAGGTAGGTAGGCCGGCCGGGCGGCAGAGAGCCAATGGACTGACATATAGGTAGACGTTTTCTTCATGGATGGTAAACTATTATTAAAATGGCATGTACACATTTCCATGTGCGACATTCATGTACACACACACACACACACTGACCCACGGAGACTGCCCAAATATGTATACCATCAGCAGCAGTTGGTGTTCCCAGGCAGGTCACCCATCCATGTACTAACCAAATTCAACGGTGCTTAACCTGACTGATGTATGGGACGAGACGCAGTGTTCTCAAGGTGGTAGGTAGGTAGTATGGCTGTTTCTATTGTATACAAGTAGTAACTAATCACATGTGAGTGAGTGAGTCAAGATAATGGTAACTGCAGCGGGCGGGCAGGCAGGCGGAGGTACATAGCAGCCAATTCTCCATTAATGATAGTACTTATTGCAACTATTTAGTCAAATTACCAACAACAAATGGACTACTACTACTTCTTCTACTACTACTACTACTACTACTGTTGCTCCAAAATAGAAAAGGATGGGATGCCGCCGCTGCCATTGATCTCGCACAAGTTGCTGCTGCTGGACAAATAACTCATCCTAGGCCTTGCATATGCTCTCTTAGGCTTCATTTAGTCAATACGTGTAACATCATTGAGTCGGGGGACAGGCAGACAGGCATTTTATACATGTTACGCTTATATAGTGGTCTCCAACACCCACCACCCCACAAGATCCATCTAGGGACTGATTAACTAACCCTCACTCACCACGCCCCAAGTAGCTTGCTTACTAACTCCTGGATACCTATTTACTGCTAGGTGAACAGGGGCATTCGCTGATAAGAAACGCTACCAACAGTTACAGTCCTCTTTCTATTTCTACAAACCTAGCCTATTTCCTAGCCAAAACTAACCTAGCCCATTTCCTAGCCAAAACTAACCTAACCTAATCTAACCTAACCTAACCTAACCTAACCATATCTAAACTAACCTAACTAACTTACTTTTGTATACCTATTTACTGCAAGATGAACAGAGGCATTCGGTGATAAGAAACGCTACCAACAGTTACAGCCCTATTTCTATTTCTACAAACCTAGCCTATTTCCTAGCAATAACTAACCTAACCTAATTTAACCTAACCTAACCTTATCTAAACTAACCTAACTAACTAACTTCTGGATACCTATTTACTGCTAGGTGAATAGAGGCGTTCGGTGATAGGAAACGCTACCTACAATTACAGCCCTCTTTCTATTACTATTTCTACAAACATAGCCTATTTCCTACCCTAAAATAACCTAACCTAACCTAACCCTCCACACCTAGCTGATTTCCTAGCCAAAACTAACCTAACCAACTCCTGGATACCTATTTACTGCCAGGTGAACAGAGGCATTCGGTGATAAGAAACGTTACCTAAAATTCCAGCTATTTTTTTCTCTTTATTATATTTATTGTTTTTAAATAATTTATAATTTATTTATACTCTATTCATTTTTTTATATTTTTTTACCTATTTCTATTTCTACAAACGTAGCCAATTTCCTAGCCTAAACTAACCTAACCCTATATATATATATATATATATATATATATATAATATATATACTATATATACTATATATATATATATATATATATATATATATATATATATATATATATATATATATATATATATATATATATATATTAAATATGACCGAAAAAGTAAGATTAATAATTCTAACACGAATTTTCTTGATCTTTCGTAAACTACCCACCTCAAGACTCCGCTCCAATATAGAAGCATCAAGAAATATGGACCAATAGGCTTTCTACAATCACTTCCATTCAATACCCATTGTTTCGTGTTCTGTCTTGTGTTGATGAAATTAATACCCTATTAATACCACCTCACCCCATCCATCTCACTCAAATGTAGATATAAACAAATCGGAGATGTGTAAGTTCTATTCAGTTGTGTATGTGTAAACTAAATCTTTGAAAATGTAATAAGTTTTACGAAACGCGCTCAAGTGTCGCGTCAGACTAGAAATAAAAATGAATTTTGGAGAATTGATTTTTGAATTACCACCAACAGTGAAAAGAAATGTACGAAAGATCGAAAAATTCGTGTTAGAATTATTAATCTTACTTTTTCGGTCATATTTAATAATATATGTCTACAGGAAAGACTGCTACCAAAATATATATATATATATATATATATATAAACCAACCACAAAATAACCAACCATACCTATACCTTACCAACATACCCTAACCAACCCAACCTAAGCATACATATTATCTAAATTGATAACTAAACCATAATTATGCTTGTTTTAACCTAAAATTCTAACCTCAAATTCTAACCTAATTCTAGTTCTAACCAACCTAACCAAACCAACCAACCTAACCAACTAACCTAACTAAGCTAACTAACCAACCTAACCAACCAACCTAACCAACCTAACCAACCAACCAACCAACCTAACCAACCAACCTAACCAACCAACCTAACTAACCAACCTATCCAACCAACCTAATCAACCAACCTAGGCAACCTAACTTAACCAACCAACCTAACCAACCAACCTAACCAACCTATCCTCCCTTCTTATTATCTGACCCGAATTTTCGGTTCGTGTCAGAGTCCATGAGTGTCCGTGTGCGTGTCCGTGTCTGTGAATCCATGGGGTTTTGGGTCCAGGAAGCTATTTGTGTCAACCCAAATTGCCTCCCTTCTCCCCACCTGAAATCCAGGTGGATTGAAAGACCTGACCTAGGTCAGTTGATCCATGTATCCGTCCGTGGGCCCCCGGACTTCAACCCTTCCCCACATTCCAAAGGGTCAGTCAATCAATCTTGGCTATCCAGAGAATCTATCGAAACTGATGCTCCTACAGGAGGGGACACACAGAGAAATCTGTGCCCTGTACTTGCAACCATTCCGACAGGCTCGAACGCAGGTCTGTCCGGATTAAGAACATGTTCTATCCGACTAGGCCACGCTGGAGTTGCCTTCTGAATCAAATTTGGCACTTGTATTTATATCTCATAGCAAGGTTAGTTAGTGTCTATTTATGAACAGTTGCCATGATTGACATGTGAAGTTGTTAATTTGTGTTGTCAGTTAGAAATACCTGACAGCTTTGTTTGATGAGGTTGCAGTCCCGTGAAGCAGTTTTATGAATGAATATTGGAGAATTTAGGCTAACTGACATGTACTCACCTAGTTGTACTCACCTAGTTGTGTTTGCGGGGGTTGAGCTCTGGCTCTTTGGTCCCGCCTCTCAACCGTCAATCAACAGGTGTACAGATTCCTGAGCCTATCGGGCTCTGTCATATCTACACTTGAAACTGTGTATGGAGTCAGCCTCCACCACATCACTTCCTAATGCATTCCATTTGTCAACCACTCTGACACTAAAAAAGTTCTTTCTAATATCTCTGTGGCTCATTTGGGCACTCAGTTTCCACCTGTGTCCCCTAGTACGTGTGCCCCTTGTGTTAAATAGACTGTCTTTATCTACCCTATCAATCCCCTTCAGAATCTTGAATGTGGTGATCATGTCCCCCCTAACTCTTCTGTTAGGGGGGACATATAGGACTGACTTCTGGACTGTCACATATGTCACTTCTGGACTGACATATAGGTAGATGTGTGTGTGTGTGTGTGTGTGTGTGTGTGTGTGTGTGTGTGTGTGTGTGTGTGTGTGTTTAAAAGTATGTATTAATTAATAATTAGTGTGGTGTTTCCAAATAAGTTTGAGAATGGTAAACAAGCAATCCAATATCTAATATGTGCTATTTTATGTCTCATTCTATAAAATATATGTTTTACTAGGGAAGGAAAATCCGGTTTGTTTTTTTCTTCGTTTTATTTCAAGAATAAATAGTACATAGGGGAAGAAACGAAGGTTTTGGCTGGTTAAATATAGCGTTGTGGCCGCCATTTTCTGTGTTGGGGGTGGGGTGTGTTGTGGGATTGTGGATGGGGTGGTATGGGGGGGGGGTAGGGGTACGGCGGCCTCCATTGTGGGGGGGGGGTGTTGGTTTGGGAGGGGGCACGGTGGGGGGGGGGAGTGGTCCTGAGATGCTACCTTGGGAAGTGTCGTTGGGGGGGGGGCAGGGGGATGGGTTGGCAGTTAGGTATTTAAATTTAATTTTGTAAGATAGGTTATGTAGAGCGAAGTGTTGAGGAAGGAATAAGAAAAGTGTTTAGGACTGAGTTGAGTGTATTAGTTTTTGTGATTGATGTTAGCAGGAAGGTAGGTGGTTGAAATGTGTAAAGATTTGTTAATGAGATCATTTGGTTAATAATGTAGGAATTAAGAGTAAGTGATCACTGGAGATAGATATTCAACAGCATATTGAGTGGACAAATTTTAGCAGGTAGGTAGGCCGGCCGGGCGGCAGAGAGAGCCAATGGACTGACATATAGGTAGACGTTTTCTTCATGGATGGTAAACTATTATTAAAATGGCATGTACACATTTCCATGTGCGACATTCATGTACACACACACACACACACTGACCCACGGAGACTGCCCAAATATGTATACCATCAGCAGCAGTTGGTGTTCCCAGGCAGGTCACCCATCCATGTACTAACCAAATTCAACGGTGCTTAACCTGACTGATGTATGGGACGAGACGCAGTGTTCTCAAGGTGGTAGGTAGGTAGTATGGCTGTTTCTATTGTATACAAGTAGTAACTAATCACATGTGAGTGAGTGAGTCAAGATAATGGTAACTGCAGCGGGCGGGCAGGCAGGCGGAGGTACATAGCAGCCAATTCTCCATTAATGATAGTACTTATTGCAACTATTTAGTCAAATTAACCAACAACAAATGGACTACTACTACTTCTTCTACTACTACTACTACTACTACTGTTGCTCCAAAATAGAAAAGGATGGGATGCCGCCGCTGCCATTGATCTCGCACAAGTTGCTGCTGCTGCTGACAAATAACTCATCCTAGGCCTTGCATATGCTCTCTTAGGCTTCATTTAGTCAATACGTGTAACATCATTGAGTCGGGGGACAGGCAGACAGGCATTTTATACATGTTACGCTTATATAGTGGTCTCCAACACCCACCACCCCACAAGATCCATCTAGGGACTGATTAACTAACCCTCACTCACCACGCCCCAAGTAGCTTGCTTACTAACTCCTGGATACCTATTTACTGCTAGGTGAACAGGGGCATTCGCTGATAAGAAACGCTACCAACAGTTACAGTCCTCTTTCTATTTCTACAAACCTAGCCTATTTCCTAGCCAAAACTAACCTAGCCCATTTCCTAGCCAAAACTAACCTAACCTAATCTAACCTAACCTAACCTAACCTAACCATATCTAAACTAACCTAACTAACTTACTTTTGTATACCTATTTACTGCAAGATGAACAGAGGCATTCGGTGATAAGAAACGCTACCAACAGTTACAGCCCTATTTCTATTTCTACAAACCTAGCCTATTTCCTAGCAATAACTAACCTAACCTAACCTAACCTAATTTAACCTAACCTAACCTTATCTAAACTAACCTAACTAACTAACTTCTGGATACCTATTTACTGCTAGGTGAATAGAGGCGTTCGGTGATAGGAAACGCTACCTACAATTACAGCCCTCTTTCTATTACTATTTCTACAAACATAGCCTATTTCCTACCCTAAAATAACCTAACCTAACCTAACCCTCCACACCTAGCTGATTTCCTAGCCAAAACTAACCTAACCAACTCCTGGATACCTATTTACTGCCAGGTGAACAGAGGCATTCGGTGATAAGAAACGTTACCTAAAATTCCAGCTATTTTTTTCTCTTTATTATATTTATTGTTTTTAAATAATTTATAATTTATTTATACTCTATTCATTTTTTTTATATTTTTTACCTATTTCTATTTCTACAAACGTAGCCAATTTCCTAGCCTAAACTAACCTAACCTAAATATATATATATATATATATATATATATATATATATATATATATATATATATATATATATATATATATATATATATATATATTATTAAATATGACCGAAAAAGTAAGATTAATAATTCTAACACGAATTTTCTTGATCTTTCGTAAACTACCCACCTCAAGACTCCGCTCCAATATAGAAGCATCAAGAAATATGGACCAATAGGCTTTCTACAATCACTTCCATTCAATACCCATTGTTTCGTGTTCTGTCTTGTGTTGATGAAATTAATACCCTATTAATACCACCTCACCCCATCCATCTCACTCAAATGTAGATATAAACAAATCGGAGATGTGTAAGTTCTATTCAGTTGTGTATGTGTAAACTAAATCTTTGAAAATGTAATAAGTTTTACGAAACGCGCTCAAGTGTCGCGTCAGACTAGAAATAAAAATGAATTTTGGAGAATTGATTTTTGAATTACCACCAACAGTGAAAAGAAATGTACGAAAGATCGAGAAAATTCGTGTTAGAATTATTAATCTTACTTTTTCGGTCATATTTAATAATATATGTCTACAGGAAAGACTGCTACCAAAATAATATATATATATATATATATATATATATATATATATATATATATATATATATATATATATATATATATATATATATAAACCAACCACAAAATAACCAACCATACCTATACCTTACCAACATACCCTAACCAACCCAACCTAAGCATACATATTATCTAAATTGATAACTAAACCATAATTATGCTTGTTTTAACCTAAAATTCTAACCTCAAATTCTAACCTAATTCTAGTTCTAACCAACCTAACCAAACCAACCAACCTAACCAACTAACCTAACTAAGCTAACTAACCAACCTAACCAACCAACCTAACCAACCTAACCAACCAACCAACCAACCTAACCAACCAACCTAACCAACCAACCTAACTAACCAACCTATCCAACCAACCTAATCAACCAACCTAGGCAACCTAACTTAACCAACCAACCTAACCAACCAACCTAACCAACCTATCCTCCCTTCTTATTATCTGACCCGAATTTTCGGTTCGTGTCAGAGTCCATGAGTGTCCGTGTGCGTGTCCGTGTCTGTGAATCCATGGGGTTTTGGGTCCAGGAAGCTATTTGTGTCAACCCAAATTGCCTCCCTTCTCCCCACCTGAAATCCAGGTGGATTGAAAGACCTGACCTAGGTCAGTTGATCCATGTATCCGTCCGTGGGCCCCCGGACTTCAACCCTTCCCCACATTCCAAAGGGTCAGTCAATCAATCTTGGCTATCCAGAGAATCTATCGAAACTGATGCTCCTACAGGAGGGGACACACAGAGAAATCTGTGCCCTGTACTTGCAACCATTCCGACAGGCTCGAACGCAGGTCTGTCCGGATTAAGAACATGTTCTATCCGACTAGGCCACGCTGGAGTTGCCTTCTGAATCAAATTTGGCACTTGTATTTATATCTCATAGCAAGGTTAGTTAGTGTCTATTTATGAACAGTTGCCATGATTGACATGTGAAGTTGTTAATTTGTGTTGTCAGTTAGAAATACCTGACAGCTTTGTTTGATGAGGTTGCAGTCCCGTGAAGCAGTTTTATGAATGAATATTGGAGAATTTAGGCTAACTGACATGTACTCACCTAGTTGTACTCACCTAGTTGTGTTTGCGGGGGTTGAGCTCTGGCTCTTTGGTCCCGCCTCTCAACCGTCAATCAACAGGTGTACAGATTCCTGAGCCTATCGGGCTCTGTCATATCTACACTTGAAACTGTGTATGGAGTCAGCCTCCACCACATCACTTCCTAATGCATTCCATTTGTCAACCACTCTGACACTAAAAAAGTTCTTTCTAATATCTCTGTGGCTCATTTGGGCACTCAGTTTCCACCTGTGTCCCCTAGTACGTGTGCCCCTTGTGTTAAATAGACTGTCTTTATCTACCCTATCAATCCCCTTCAGAATCTTGAATGTGGTGATCATGTCCCCCCTAACTCTTCTGTTAGGGGGGACATATAGGACTGACTTCTGGACTGTCACATATGTCACTTCTGGACTGACATATAGGTAGAGTGTGTGTGTGTGTGTGTGTGTGTGTGTGTGTGTGTGTGTGTGTGTGTGTGTGTGTGTGTGTGTGTGTGTGTTTAAAAGTATGTATTAATTAATAATTAGTGTGGTGTTTCCAAATAAGTTTGAGAATGGTAAACAAGCAATCCAATATCTAATATGTGCTATTTTATGTCTCATTCTATAAAATATATGTTTTACTAGGGAAGGAAAATCCGGTTTGTTTTTTTCTTCGTTTTATTTCAAGAATAAATAGTACATAGGGGAAGAAACGAAGGTTTTGGCTGGTTAAATATAGCGTTGTGGCCGCCATTTTCTGTGTTGGGGGTGGGGTGTGTTGTGGGATTGTGGATGGGGTGGTATGGGGGGGGGGTAGGGGTACGGCGGCCTCCATTGGGGGGGGGGGTGTTGGTTTGGGAGGGGGCACGGTGGGGGGGGGGGAGTGGTCCTGAGATGCTACCTTGGGAAGTGTCGTTGGGGGGGGGGGCAGGGGGATGGGTTGGCAGTTAGGTATTTAAATTTAATTTTGTAAGATAGGTTATGTAGAGCGAAGTGTTGAGGAAGGAATAAGAAAAGTGTTTAGGACTGAGTTGAGTGTATTAGTTTTTGTGATTGATGTTAGCAGGAAGGTAGGTGGTTGAAATGTGTAAAGATTTGTTAATGAGATCATTTGGTTAATAATGTAGGAATTAAGAGTAAGTGATCACTGGAGATAGATATTCAACAGCATATTGAGTGGACAAATTTTAGCAGGTAGGTAGGCCGGCCGGGCGGCAGAGAGAGCCAATGGACTGACATATAGGTAGACGTTTTCTTCATGGATGGTAAACTATTATTAAAATGGCATGTACACATTTCCATGTGCGACATTCATGTACACACACACACACACTGACCCACGGAGACTGCCCAAATATGTATACCATCAGCAGCAGTTGGTGTTCCCAGGCAGGTCACCCATCCATGTACTAACCAAATTCAACGGTGCTTAACCTGACTGATGTATGGGACGAGACGCAGTGTTCTCAAGGTGGTAGGTAGGTAGTATGGCTGTTTCTATTGTATACAAGTAGTAACTAATCACATGTGAGTGAGTGAGTCAAGATAATGGTAACTGCAGCGGGCGGGCAGGCAGGCGGAGGTACATAGCAGCCAATTCTCCATTAATGATAGTACTTATTGCAACTATTTAGTCAAATTAACCAACAACAAATGGACTACTACTACTTCTTCTACTACTACTACTACTACTACTGTTGCTCCAAAATAGAAAAGGATGGGATGCCGCCGCTGCCATTGATCTCGCACAAGTTGCTGCTGCTGCTGACAAATAACTCATCCTAGGCCTTGCATATGCTCTCTTAGGCTTCATTTAGTCAATACGTGTAACATCATTGAGTCGGGGGACAGGCAGACAGGCATTTTATACATGTTACGCTTATATAGTGGTCTCCAACACCCACCACCCCACAAGATCCATCTAGGGACTGATTAACTAACCCTCACTCACCACGCCCCAAGTAGCTTGCTTACTAACTCCTGGATACCTATTTACTGCTAGGTGAACAGGGGCATTCGCTGATAAGAAACGCTACCAACAGTTACAGTCCTCTTTCTATTTCTACAAACCTAGCCTATTTCCTAGCCAAAACTAACCTAGCCCATTTCCTAGCCAAAACTAACCTAACCTAATCTAACCTAACCTAACCTAACCTAACCATATCTAAACTAACCTAACTTACTTTTGTATACCTATTTACTGCAAGATGAACAGAGGCATTCGGTGATAAGAAACGCTACCAACAGTTACAGCCCTATTTCTATTTCTACAAACCTAGCCTATTTCCTAGCAATAACTAACCTAACCTAACCTAATTTAACCTAACCTAACCTTATCTAAACTAACCTAACTAACTAACTTCTGGATACCTATTTACTGCTAGGTGAATAGAGGCGTTCGGTGATAGGAAACGCTACCTACAATTACAGCCCTCTTTCTATTACTATTTCTACAAACATAGCCTATTTCCTACCCTAAAATAACCTAACCTAACCTAACCCTCCACACCTAGCTGATTTCCTAGCCAAAACTAACCTAACCAACTCCTGGATACCTATTTACTGCCAGGTGAACAGAGGCATTCGGTGATAAGAAACGTTACCTAAAATTCCAGCTATTTTTTTCTCTTTATTATATTTATTGTTTTTAAATAATTTATAATTTATTTATACTCTATTCATTTTTTTTATTTTTTTACCTATTTCTATTTCTACAAACGTAGCCAATTTCCTAGCCTAAACTAACCTAACCTAAATATATATATATATATATATATATATATATATATATATATATATATAATATATATATATATAATATATATATATATATAATATATATATTATTAAATATGACCGAAAAAGTAAGATTAATAATTCTAACACGAATTTTCTTGATCTTTCGTAAACTACCCACCTCAAGACTCCGCTCCAATATAGAAGCATCAAGAAATATGGACCAATAGGCTTTCTACAATCACTTCCATTCAATACCCATTGTTTCGTGTTCTGTCTTGTGTTGATGAAATTAATACCCTATTAATACCACCTCACCCCATCCATCTCACTCAAATGTAGATATAAACAAATCGGAGATGTGTAAGTTCTATTCAGTTGTGTATGTGTAAACTAAAATCTTTGAAAATGTAATAAGTTTTACGAAACGCGCTCAAGTGTCGCGTCAGACTAGAAATAAAAATGAATTTTGGAGAATTGATTTTTGAATTACCACCAACAGTGAAAAGAAATGTACGAAAGATCGAGAAAATTCGTGTTAGAATTATTAATCTTACTTTTTCGGTCATATTTAATAATATATGTCTACAGGAAAGACTGCTACCAAAATATATATATATATATATATATATATATATATATATATATATATATATATATATATATATATATATATATATATATATATATATATATATATAAACCAACCACAAAATAACCAACCTTACCTATACCTTACCAACATACCCTAACCAACCCAACCTAAGCATACATATTATCTAAATTGATAACTAAACCATAATTATGCTTGTTTTAACCTAAAATTCTAACCTCAAATTCTAACCTAATTCTAGTTCTAACCAACCTAACCAAACCAACCAACCTAACCAACTAACCTAACTAAGCTAACTAACCAACCTAACCAACCAACCTAACCAACCTAACCAACCAACCAACCAACCTAACCAACCAACCTAACCAACCAACCTAACTAACCAACCTATCCAACCAACCTAATCAACCAACCTAGGCAACCTAACCTAACCAACCAACCTAACCAACCAACCTAACCAACCTATCCTCCCTTCTTATTATCTGACCCGA
>NC_091200.1:580808-631203 GCF_040958095.1 Procambarus clarkii
TGATGCTCCTACAGGAGGGGACACACAGAGAAATCTGTGCCCTGTACTTGCAACCATTCCGACAGGCTCGAACGCAGGTCTGTCCGGATTAAGAACATGTTCTATCCGACTAGGCCACGCTGGAGTTGCCTTCTGAATCAAATTTGGCACTTGTATTTATATCTCATAGCAAGGTTAGTTAGTGTCTATTTATGAACAGTTGCCATGATTGACATGTGAAGTTGTTAATTTGTGTTGTCAGTTAGAAATACCTGACAGCTTTGTTTGATGAGGTTGCAGTCCCGTGAAGCAGTTTTATGAATGAATATTGGAGAATTTAGGCTAACTGACATGTACTCACCTAGTTGTACTCACCTAGTTGTGTTTGCGGGGGTTGAGCTCTGGCTCTTTGGTCCCGCCTCTCAACCGTCAATCAACAGGTGTACAGATTCCTGAGCCTATCGGGCTCTGTCATATCTACACTTGAAACTGTGTATGGAGTCAGCCTCCACCACATCACTTCCTAATGCATTCCATTTGTCAACCACTCTGACACTAAAAAAGTTCTTTCTAATATCTCTGTGGCTCATTTGGGCACTCAGTTTCCACCTGTGTCCCCTAGTACGTGTGCCCCTTGTGTTAAATAGACTGTCTTTATCTACCCTATCAATCCCCTTCAGAATCTTGAATGTGGTGATCATGTCCCCCCTAACTCTTCTGTTAGGGGGGACATATAGGACTGACTTCTGGACTGTCACATATGTCACTTCTGGACTGACATATAGGTAGAGTGTGTGTGTGTGTGTGTGTGTGTGTGTGTGTGTGTGTGTGTGTGTTTAAAAGTATGTATTAATTAATAATTAGTGTGGTGTTTCCAAATAAGTTTGAGAATGGTAAACAAGCAATCCAATATCTAATATGTGCTATTTTATGTCTCATTCTATAAAATATATGTTTTACTAGGGAAGGAAAATCCGGTTTGTTTTTTTCTTCGTTTTATTTCAAGAATAAATAGTACATAGGGGAAGAAACGAAGGTTTTGGCTGGTTAAATATAGCGTTGTGGCCGCCATTTTCTGTGTTGGGGGTGGGGTGTGTTGTGGGATTGTGGATGGGGTGGTATGGGGGGGGGGTAGGGGTACGGCGGCCTCCATTGTGGGGGGGGGGTGTTGGTTTGGGAGGGGGCACGGTGGGGGGGGGGAGTGGTCCTGAGATGCTACCTTGGGAAGTGTCGTTGGGGGGGGGGGCAGGGGGATGGGTTGGCAGTTAGGTATTTAAATTTAATTTTGTAAGATAGGTTATGTAGAGCGAAGTGTTGAGGAAGGAATAAGAAAAGTGTTTAGGACTGAGTTGAGTGTATTAGTTTTTGTGATTGATGTTAGCAGGAAGGTAGGTGGTTGAAATGTGTAAAGATTTGTTAATGAGATCATTTGGTTAATAATGTAGGAATTAAGGTAAGTGATCACTGGAGATAGATATTCAACAGCATATTGAGTGGACAAATTTTAGCAGGTAGGTAGGCCGGCCGGGCGGCAGAGAGAGCCAATGGACTGACATATAGGTAGACGTTTTCTTCATGGATGGTAAACTATTATTAAAATGGCATGTACACATTTCCATGTGCGACATTCATGTACACACACACACACACTGACCCACGGAGACTGCCCAAATATGTATACCATCAGCAGCAGTTGGTGTTCCCAGGCAGGTCACCCATCCATGTACTAACCAAATTCAACGGTGCTTAACCTGACTGATGTATGGGACGAGACGCAGTGTTCTCAAGGTGGTAGGTAGGTAGTATGGCTGTTTCTATTGTATACAAGTAGTAACTAATCACATGTGAGTGAGTGAGTCAAGATAATGGTAACTGCAGCGGGCGGGCAGGCAGGCGGAGGTACATAGCAGCCAATTCTCCATTAATGATAGTACTTATTGCAACTATTTAGTCAAATTAACCAACAACAAATGGACTACTACTACTTCTTCTACTACTACTACTACTACTGTTGCTCCAAAATAGAAAAGGATGGGATGCCGCCGCTGCCATTGATCTCGCACAAGTTGCTGCTGCTGCTGACAAATAACTCATCCTAGGCCTTGCATATGCTCTCTTAGGCTTCATTTAGTCAATACGTGTAACATCATTGAGTCGGGGGACAGGCAGACAGGCATTTTATACATGTTACGCTTATATAGTGGTCTCCAACACCCACCACCCCACAAGATCCATCTAGGGACTGATTAACTAACCCTCACTCACCACGCCCCAAGTAGCTTGCTTACTAACTCCTGGATACCTATTTACTGCTAGGTGAACAGGGGCATTCGCTGATAAGAAACGCTACCAACAGTTACAGTCCTCTTTCTATTTCTACAAACCTAGCCTATTTCCTAGCCAAAACTAACCTAGCCCATTTCCTAGCCAAAACTAACCTAACCTAATCTAACCTAACCTAACCTAACCATATCTAAACTAACCTAACTAACTTACTTTTGTATACCTATTTACTGCAAGATGAACAGAGGCATTCGGTGATAAGAAACGCTACCAACAGTTACAGCCCTATTTCTATTTCTACAAACCTAGCCTATTTCCTAGCAATAACTAACCTAACCTAACCTAATTTAACCTAACCTAACCTTATCTAAACTAACCTAACTAACTAACTTCTGGATACCTATTTACTGCTAGGTGAATAGAGGCGTTCGGTGATAGGAAACGCTACCTACAATTACAGCCCTCTTTCTATTACTATTTCTACAAACATAGCCTATTTCCTACCCTAAAATAACCTAACCTAACCTAACCCTCCACACCTAGCTGATTTCCTAGCCAAAACTAACCTAACCAACTCCTGGATACCTATTTACTGCCAGGTGAACAGAGGCATTCGGTGATAAGAAACGTTACCTAAAATTCCAGCTATTTTTTTCTCTTTATTATATTTATTGTTTTTAAATAATTTATAATTTATTTATACTCTATTCATTTTTTTTTATTTTTTTACCTATTTCTATTTCTACAAACGTAGCCAATTTCCTAGCCTAAACTAACCTAACCTAAATATATATATATATATATATATATATATATATATATATATATATATATATATATATATTATATATATATATATATATATATATATAATATATTATTAAATATGACCGAAAAAGTAAGATTAATAATTCTAACACGAATTTTCTTGATCTTTCGTAAACTACCCACCTCAAGACTCCGCTCCAATATAGAAGCATCAAGAAATATGGACCAATAGGCTTTCTACAATCACTTCCATTCAATACCCATTGTTTCGTGTTCTGTCTTGTGTTGATGAAATTAATACCCTATTAATACCACCTCACCCCATCCATCTCACTCAAATGTAGATATAAACAAATCGGAGATGTGTAAGTTCTATTCAGTTGTGTATGTGTAAACTAAAATCTTTGAAAATGTAATAAGTTTTACGAAACGCGCTCAAGTGTCGCGTCAGACTAGAAATAAAAATGAATTTTGGAGAATTGATTTTTGAATTACCACCAACAGTGAAAAGAAATGTACGAAAGATCGAGAAAATTCGTGTTAGAATTATTAATCTTACTTTTTCGGTCATATTTAATAATATATGTCTACAGGAAAGACTGCTACCAAAATATACTAATATATTATATAATATATATATATATATATATATATATATATATATTATATATATATATATATATATATATATATATATATATATATATAAACCAACCACAAAATAACCAACCATACCTATACCTTACCAACATACCCTAACCAACCCAACCTAAGCATACATATTATCTAAATTGATAACTAAACCATAATTATGCTTGTTTTAACCTAAAATTCTAACCTCAAATTCTAACCTAATTCTAGTTCTAACCAACCTAACCAAACCAACCAACCTAACCAACTAACCTAACTAAGCTAACTAACCAACCTAACCAACCAACCTAACCAACCTAACCAACCAACCAACCAACCTAACCAACCAACCTAACCAACCAACCTAACTAACCAACCTATCCAACCAACCTAATCAACCAACCTAGGCAACCTAACTTAACCAACCAACCTAACCAACCAACCTAACCAACCTATCCTCCCTTCTTATTATCTGACCCGAATTTTCGGTTCGTGTCAGAGTCCATGAGTGTCCGTGTGCGTGTCCGTGTCTGTGAATCCATGGGGTTTTGGGTCCAGGAAGCTATTTGTGTCAACCCAAATTGCCTCCCTTCTCCCCACCTGAAATCCAGGTGGATTGAAAGACCTGACCTAGGTCAGTTGATCCATGTATCCATCCGTGGGCCCCCGGACTTCAACCCTTCCCCACATTCCAAAGGGTCAGTCAATCAATCTTGGCTATCCAGAAAATCTATCGAAACTGATGCTCCTACAGGAGGGGACACACAGAGAAATCTGTGCCCTGTACTTGCAACCATTCCGACAGGCTCGAACGCAGGTCTGTCCGGATTAAGAACATGTTCTATCCGACTAGGCCACGCTGGAGTTGCCTTCTGAATCAAATTTGGCACTTGTATTTATATCTCATAGCAAGGTTAGTTAGTGTCTATTTATGAACAGTTGCCATGATTGACATGTGAAGTTGTTAATTTGTGTTGTCAGTTAGAAATACCTGACAGCTTTGTTTGATGAGGTTGCAGTCCCGTGAAGCAGTTTTATGAATGAATATTGGAGAATTTAGGCTAACTGACATGTACTCACCTAGTTGTACTCACCTAGTTGTGTTTTGCGGGGGTTGAGCTCTGGCTCTTTGGTCCCGCCTCTCAACCGTCAATCAACAGGTGTACAGATTCCTGAGCCTATCGGGCTCTGTCATATCTACACTTGAAACTGTGTATGGAGTCAGCCTCCACCACATCACTTCCTAATGCATTCCATTTGTCAACCACTCTGACACTAAAAAAGTTCTTTCTAATATCTCTGTGGCTCATTTGGGCACTCAGTTTCCACCTGTGTCCCCTAGTACGTGTGCCCCTTGTGTTAAATAGACTGTCTTTATCTACCCAATCAATCCCCTTCAGAATCTTGAATGTGGTGATCATGTCCCCCCTAACTCTCTGTTAGGGGGGACATATAGGACTGACTTCTGGACTGTCACATATGTCACTTCTGGACTGACATATAGGTAGATGTGTGTGTGTGTGTGTGTGTGTGTGTGTGTGTGTGTGTGTGTGTGTGTGTGTGTGTGTTTAAAAGTATGTATTAATTAATAATTAGTGTGGTGTTTCCAAATAAGTTTGAGAATGGTAAACAAGCAATCCAATATCTAATATGTGCTATTTTATGTCTCATTCTATAAAATATATGTTTTACTAGGGAAGGAAAATCCGGTTTGTTTTTTTCTTCGTTTTATTTCAAGAATAAATAGTACATAGGGGAAGAAACGAAGGTTTTGGCTGGTTAAATATAGCGTTGTGGCCGCCATTTTCTGTGTGGGGGTGGGGTGTGTTGTGGGATTGTGGATGGGGTGGTATGGGGGGGGGTAGGGGTACGGCGGCCTCCATTGTGGGGGGGGGGGGGGTGTTGGTTTGGGAGGGGGCACGGTGGGGGGGGGGGGAGTGGTCCTGAGATGCTACCTTGGGAAGTGTCGTTGGGGGGGGGGGAGGGGGATGGGTTGGCAGTTAGGTATTTAAATTTAATTTTGTAAGATAGGTTATGTAGAGCGAAGTGTTGAGGAAGGAATAAGAAAAGTGTTTAGGACTGAGTTGAGTGTATTAGTTTTTGTGATTGATGTTAGCAGGAGGTAGGTGGTTGAAATGTGTAAAGATTTGTTAATGAGATCATTTGGTTAATAATGTAGGAATTAAGAGTAAGTGATCACTGGAGATAGATATTCAACAGCATATTGAGTGGACAAATTTTAGCAGGTAGGTAGGCCGGCCGGGCGGCAGAGAGAGCCAATGGACTGACATATAGGTAGACGTTTTCTTCATGGATGGTAAACTATTATTAAAATGGCATGTACACATTTCCATGTGCGACATTCATGTACACACACACACACACACTGACCCACGGAGACTGCCCAAATATGTATACCATCAGCAGCAGTTGGTGTTCCCAGGCAGGTCACCCATCCATGTACTAACCAAATTCAATGGTGCTTAACCTGACTGATGTATGGGACGAGACGCAGTGTTCTCAAGGTGGTAGGTAGGTAGTATGGCTGTTTCTATTGTATACAAGTAGTAACTAATCACATGTGAGTGAGTGAGTCAAGATAATGGTAACTGCAGCGGGCGGGCAGGCAGGCGGAGGTACATAGCAGCCAATTCTCCATTAATGATAGTACTTATTGCAACTATTTAGTCAAATTAACCAACAACAAATGGACTACTACTACTTCTTCTACTACTACTACTACTACTACTGTTGCTCCAAAATAGAAAAGGATGGGATGCCGCCGCTGCCATTGATCTCGCACAAGTTGCTGCTGCTGCTGACAAATAACTCATCCTAGGCCTTGCATATGCTCTCTTAGGCTTCATTAGTCAATACGTGTAACATCATTGAGTCGGGGGACAGGCAGACAGGCATTTTATACATGTTACGCTTATATAGTGGTCTCCAACACCCACCACCCCACAAGATCCATCTAGGGACTGATTAACTAACCCTCACTCACCACGCCCCAAGTAGCTTGCTTTCTAACTCCTGGATACCTATTTACTGCTAGGTGAACAGGGGCATTCGCTGATAAGAAACGCTACCAACAGTTACAGTCCTCTTTCTATTTCTACAAACCTAGCCTATTTCCTAGCCAAAACTAACCTAGCCCATTTCCTAGCCAAAACTAACCTAACCTAATCTAACCTAACCTAACCTAACCTAACCATATCTAAACTAACCTAACTAACTTACTTTTGTATACCTATTTACTGCAAGATGAACAGAGGCATTCGGTGATAAGAAACGCTACCAACAGTTACAGCCCTATTTCTATTTCTACAAACCTAGCCTATTTCCTAGCAATAACTAACCTAACCTAACCTAATTTAACCTAACCTAACCTTATCTAAACTAACCTAACTAACTAACTTCTGGATACCTATTTACTGCTAGGTGAATAGAGGCGTTCGGTGATAGGAAACGCTACCTACAATTACAGCCCTCTTTCTATTACTATTTCTACAAACATAGCCTATTTCCTACCCTAAAATAACCTAACCTAACCTAACCCTCCACACCTAGCTGATTTCCTAGCCAAAACTAACCTAACCAACTCCTGGATACCTATTTACTGCCAGGTGAACAGAGGCATTCGGTGATAAGAAACGTTACCTAAAATTCCAGCTATTTTTTTCTCTTTATTATATTTATTGTTTTTAAATAATTTATAATTTATTTATACTCTATTCATTTTTTTTTATTTTTTTTACCTATTTCTATTTCTACAAACGTAGCCAATTTCCTAGCCTAAACTAACCTAACCTAAATATATATATATATATATATATATATATATATATATATATATATATATATATATATATATATATATATATATTATTAAATATGACCGAAAAAGTAAGATTAATAATTCTAACACGAATTTTCTTGATCTTTCGTAAACTACCCACCTCAAGACTCCGCTCCAATATAGAAGCATCAAGAAATATGGACCAATAGGCTTTCTACAATCACTTCCATTCAATACCCATTGTTTCGTGTTCTGTCTTGTGTTGATGAAATTAATACCCTATTAATACCACCTCACCCCATCCATCTCACTCAAATGTAGATATAAACAAATCGGAGATGTGTAAGTTCTATTCAGTTGTGTATGTGTAAACTAAAATCTTTGAAAATGTAATAAGTTTTACGAAACGCGCTCAAGTGTCGCGTCAGACTAGAAATAAAAATGAATTTTGGAGAACTGATTTTTGAATTACCACCAACAGTGAAAAGAAATGTACGAAAGATCGAGAAAATTCGTGTTAGAATTATTAATCTTACTTTTTCGGTCATATTTAATAATATATGTCTACAGGAAAGACTGCTACCAAAATATACTAATATATGTATATATATATATATATATATATATATATATATATATATATATATATATATATATATATATATATATATATATATATATATATATATATATATATAAACCAACCACAAAATAACCAACCATACCTATACCTTACCAACATACCCTAACCAACCCAACCTAAGCATACATATTATCTAAATTGATAACTAAACCATAATTATGCTTGTTTTAACCTAAAATTCTAACCTCAAATTCTAACCTAATTCTAGTTCTAACCAACCTAACCAAACCAACCAACCTAACCAACTAACCTAACTAAGCTAACTAACCAACCTAACCAACCAACCTAACCAACCTAACCAACCAACCAACCTAACCAACCAACCTAACCAACCAACCTAACTAACCAACCTATCCAACCAACCTAATCAACCAACCTAGGCAACCTAACTTAACCAACCACCTAACCAACCAACCTAACCAACCTATCCTCCCTTCTATTATCTGACCCGAATTTTCGGTTCGTGTCAGAGTCCATGAGTGTCCGTGTGCGTGTCCGTGTCTGTGAATCCATGGGGTTTTGGGTCCAGGAAGCTATTTGTGTCAACCCAAATTGCCTCCCTTCTCCCCACCTGAAATCCAGGTGGATTGAAAGACCTGACCTAGGTCAGTTGATCCATGTATCCGTCCGTGGGCCCCCGGACTTCAACCCTTCCCCACATTCCAAAGGGTCAGTCAATCAATCTTGGTTATCCAGAAAATCTATCGAAACTGATGCTCCTACAGGAGGGGACACACAGAGAAATCTGTGCCCTGTACTTGCAACCATTCCGACAGGCTCGAACGCAGGTCTGTCCGGATTAAGAACATGTTCTATCCGACTAGGCCACGCTGGAGTTGCCTTCTGAATCAAATTTGGCACTTGTATTTATATCTCATAGCAAGGTTAGTTAGTGTCTATTTATGAACAGTTGCCATGATTGACATGTGAAGTTGTTAATTTGTGTTGTCAGTTAGAAATACCTGACAGCTTTGTTTGATGAGGTTGCAGTCCCGTGAAGCAGTTTTATGAATGAATATTGGAGAATTTAGGCTAACTGACATGTACTCACCTAGTTGTACTCACCTAGTTGTGTTTGCGGGGGTTGAGCTCTGGCTCTTTGGTCCCGCCTCTCAACCGTCAATCAACAGGTGTACAGATTCCTGAGCCTATCGGGCTCTGTCATATCTACACTTGAAACTGTGTATGGAGTCAGCCTCCACCACATCACTTCCTAATGCATTCCATTTGTCAACCACTCTGACACTAAAAAAGTTCTTTCTAATATCTCTGTGGCTCATTTGGGCACTCAGTTTCCACCTGTGTCCCCTAGTACGTGTGCCCCTTGTGTTAAATAGACTGTCTTTATCTACCCTATCAATCCCCTTCAGAATCTTGAATGTGGTGATCATGTCCCCCATAACTCTTCTGTTAGGGGGGACATATAGGACTGACTTCTGGACTGTCACATATGTCACTTCTGGACTGACATATAGGTAGATGTGTGTGTGTGTGTGTGTGTGTGTGTGTGTGTGTGTGTGTGTGTGTGTGTGTGTGTGTTTAAAAGTATGTATTAATTAATAATTAGTGTGGTGTTTCCAAATAAGTTGAGAATGGTAAACAAGCAATCCAATATCTAATATGTGCTATTTTATGTCTCATTCTATAAAATATATGTTTTACTAGGGAAGGAAAATCCGGTTTGTTTTTTTCTTCGTTTTATTTCAAGAATAAATAGTACATAGGGGAAGAAACGAGGTTTTTGGCTGGTTAAATATAGCGTTGTGGCCGCCATTTTCTGTGTTGGGGGTGGGGTGTGTTGTGGGATTGTGGATGGGGTGGTATGGGGGGGGGTAGGGGTACGGCGGCCTCCATTGTGGGGGGGGGGTGTTGGTTTGGGAGGGGGCACGGTGGGGGGGGGGGAGTGGTCCTGAGATGCTACCTTGGGAAGTGTCGTTGGGGGGGGGGAGGGGGATGGGTTGGCAGTTAGGTATTTAAATTTAATTTTGTAAGATAGGTTATGTAGAGCGAAGTGTTGAGGAAGGAATAAGAAAAGTGTTTAGGACTGAGTTGAGTGTATTAGTTTTTGTGATTGATGTTAGCAGGAAGGTAGGTGGTTGAAATGTGTAAAGATTTGTTAATGAGATCATTTGGTTATTAATGTAGGAATTAAGAGTAAGTGATCACTGGAGATAGATATTCAACAGCATATTGAGTGGACAAATTTTAGCAGGTAGGTAGGCCGGCCGGGCGGCAGAGAGAGCCAATGGACTGACATATAGGTAGACGTTTTCTTCATGGATGGTAAACTATTATTAAAATGGCATGTACACATTTCCATGTGCGACATTCATGTACACACACACACACACACTGACCCACGGAGACTGCCCAAATATGTATACCATCAGCAGCAGTTGGTGTTCCCAGGCAGGTCACCCATCCATGTACTAACCAAATTCAACGGTGCTTAACCTGTCTGATGTATGGGACGAGACGCAGTGTTCTCAAGGTGGTAGGTAGGTAGTATGGCTGTTTCTATTGTATACAAGTAGTAACTAATCACATGTGAGTGAGTGAGTCAAGATAATGGTAACTGCGGCGGGCGGGCAGGCAGGCGGAGGTACATAGCAGCCAATTCTCCATTAATGATAGTACTTATTGCAACTATTTAGTCAAATTAACCAACAACAAATGGACTACTACTACTTCTTCTACTACTACTACTACTACTACTGTTGCTCCAAAATAGAAAAGGATGGGATGCCGCCGCTGCCATTGATCTCGCACAAGTTGCTGCTGCTGCTGACAAATAACTCATCCTAGGCCTTGCATATGCTCTCTTAGGCTTCATTTAGTCAATACGTGTAACATCATTGAGTCGGGGGACAGGCAGACAGGCATTTTATACATGTTACGCTTATATAGTGGTCTCCAACACCCACCACCCCACAAGATCCATCTAGGGACTGATTAACTAACCCTCACTCACCACGCCCCAAGTAGCTTGCTTACTAACTCCTGGATACCTATTTACTGCTAGGTGAACAGGGGCATTCGCTGATAAGAAACGCTACCAACAGTTACAGTCCTCTTTCTATTTCTACAAACCTAGCCTATTTCCTAGCCAAAAACTAACCTAGCCCATTTCCTAGCCAAAACTAACCTAACCTAATCTAACCTAACCTAACCTAACCTAACCATATCTAAACTAACCTAACTAACTTACTTTTGTATACCTATTTACTGCAAGATGAACAGAGGCATTCGGTGATAAGAAACGCTACCAACAGTTACAGCCCTATTTCTATTTCTACAAACCTAGCCTATTTCCTAGCAATAACTAACCTAACCTAACCTAATTTAACCTAACCTAACCTTATCTAAACTAACCTAACTAACTAACTTCTGGATACCTATTTACTGCTAGGTGAATAGAGGCGTTCGGTGATAGGAAACGCTACCTACAATTACAGCCCTCTTTCTATTACTATTTCTACAAACATAGCCTATTTCCTACCCTAAAATAACCTAACCTAACCTAACCCTCCACACCTAGCTGATTTCCTAGCCAAAACTAACCTAACCAACTCCTGGATACCTATTTACTGCCAGGTGAACAGAGGCATTCGGTGATAAGAAACGTTACCTAAAATTCCAGCTATTTTTTTCTCTTTATTATATTTATTGTTTTTAAATAATTTATAATTTATTTATACTCTATTCATTTTTTTTTATTTTTTTACCTATTTCTATTTCTACAAACGTAGCCAATTTCCTAGCCTAAACTAACCTAACCTAAATATATATATATATATATATATATATATATATATATATATATATATATATATTATTAAATATGACCGAAAAAGTAAGATTAATAATTCTAACACGAATTTTCTTGATCTTTCGTAAACTACCCACCTCAAGACTCCGCTCCAATATAGAAGCATCAAGAAATATGGACCAATAGGCTTTCTACAATCACTTCCATTCAATACCCATTGTTTCGTGTTCTGTCTTGTGTTGATGAAATTAATACCCTATTAATACCACCTCACCCCATCCATCTCACTCAAATGTAGATATAAACAAATCGGAGATGTGTAAGTTCTATTCAGTTGTGTATGTGTAAACTAAAATCTTTGAAAATGTAATAAGTTTTACGAAACGCGCTCAAGTGTCGCGTCAGACTAGAAATAAAAATGAATTTTGGAGAACTGATTTTTGAATTACCACCAACAGTGAAAAGAAATGTACGAAAGATCGAGAAAATTCGTGTTAGAATTATTAATCTTACTTTTTCGGTCATATTTAATAATATATGTCTACAGGAAAGACTGCTACCAAAATATACTAATATATGTATATATATATATATATATATATATATATATATATATATATATATATATATATATATATATATATATATATATATATATATATATATATATATATATATAAACCAACCACAAAATAACCAACCATACCTATACCTTACCAACATACCCTAACCAACCCAACCTAAGCATACATATTATCTAAATTGATAACTAAACCATAATTATGCTTGTTTTAACCTAAAATTCTAACCTCAAATTCTAACCTAATTCTAGTTCTAACCAACCTAACCAAACCAACCAACCTAACCAACTAACCTAACTAAGCTAACTAACCAACCTAACCAACCAACCTAACCAACCTAACCAACCAACCAACCTAACCAACCAACCTAACCAACCAACCTAACTAACCAACCTAACCAACCAACCTAATCAACCAACCTAGGCAACCTAACTTAACCAACCAACCTAACCAACCAACCTAACCAACCTATCCTCCCTTCTTATTATCTGACCCGAATTTTCGGTTCGTGTCAGAGTCCATGAGTGTCCGTGTGCGTGTCCGTGTCTGTGAATCCATGGGGTTTTGGGTCCAGGAAGCTATTTGTGTCAACCCAAATTGCCTCCCTTCTCCCCACCTGAAATCCAGGTGGATTGAAAGACCTGACCTAGGTCAGTTGATCCATGTATCCGTCCGTGGGCCCCCGGACTTCAACCCTTCCCCACATTCCAAAGGGTCAGTCAATCAATCTTGGTTATCCAGAAAATCTATCGAAACTGATGCTCCTACAGGAGGGGACACACAGAGAAATCTGTGCCCTGTACTTGCAACCATTCCGACAGGCTCGAACGCAGGTCTGTCCGGATTAAGAACATGTTCTATCCGACTAGGCCACGCTGGAGTTGCCTTCTGAATCAAATTTGGCACTTGTATTTATATCTCATAGCAAGGTTAGTTAGTGTCTATTTATGAACAGTTGCCATGATTGACATGTGAAGTTGTTAATTTGTGTTGTCAGTTAGAAATACCTGACAGCTTTGTTTGATGAGGTTGCAGTCCCGTGAAGCAGTTTTATGAATGAATATTGGAGAATTTAGGCTAACTGACATGTACTCACCTAGTTGTACTCACCTAGTTGTGTTTGCGGGGGTTGAGCTCTGGCTCTTTGGTCCCGCCTCTCAACCGTCAATCAACAGGTGTACAGATTCCTGAGCCTATCGGGCTCTGTCATATCTACACTTGAAACTGTGTATGGAGTCAGCCTCCACCACATCACTTCCTAATGCATTCCATTTGTCAACCACTCTGACACTAAAAAAGTTCTTTCTAATATCTCTGTGGCTCATTTGGGCACTCAGTTTCCACCTGTGTCCCCTAGTACGTGTGCCCCTTGTGTTAAATAGACTGTCTTTATCTACCCTATCAATCCCCTTCAGAATCTTGAATGTGGTGATCATGTCCCCCATAACTCTTCTGTTAGGGGGGACATATAGGACTGACTTCTGGACTGTCACATATGTCACTTCTGGACTGACATATAGGTAGATGTGTGTGTGTGTGTGTGTGTGTGTGTGTGTGTGTGTGTGTGTGTGTGTGTGTGTGTGTTTAAAAGTATGTATTAATTAATAATTAGTGTGGTGTTTCCAAATAAGTTTGAGAATGGTAAACAAGCAATCCAATATCTAATATGTGCTATTTTATGTCTCATTCTATAAAATATATGTTTTACTAGGGAAGGAAAATCCGGTTTGTTTTTTCTTCGTTTTATTTCAAGAATAAATAGTACATAGGGGAAGAAACGAAGGTTTTGGCTGGTTAAATATAGCGTTGTGGCCGCCATTTTCTGTGTTGGGGGTGGGGTGTGTTGTGGGATTGTGGATGGGGTGGTATGGGGGGGGGTAGGGGTACGGCGGCCTCCATTGTGGGGGGGGGGTGTTGGTTTGGGAGGGGGCACGGTGGGGGGGGGGGAGTGGTCCTGAGATGCTACCTTGGGAAGTGTCGTTGGGGGGGGGGGAGGGGGATGGGTTGGCAGTTAGGTATTTAAATTTAATTTTGTAAGATAGGTTATGTAGAGCGAAGTGTTGAGGAAGGAATAAGAAAAGTGTTTAGGACTGAGTTGAGTGTATTAGTTTTTGTGATTGATGTTAGCAGGAAGGTAGGTGGTTGAAATGTGTAAAGATTTGTTAATGAGATCATTTGGTTATTAATGTAGGAATTAAGAGTAAGTGATCACTGGAGATAGATATTCAACAGCATATTGAGTGGACAAATTTTAGCAGGTAGGTAGGCCGGCCGGGCGGCAGAGAGAGCCAATGGACTGACATATAGGTAGACGTTTTCTTCATGGATGGTAAACTATTATTAAAATGGCATGTACACATTTCCATGTGCGACATTCATGTACACACACACACACACACTGACCCACGGAGACTGCCCAAATATGTATACCATCAGCAGCAGTTGGTGTTCCCAGGCAGGTCACCCATCCATGTACTAACCAAATTCAACGGTGCTTAACCTGTCTGATGTATGGGACGAGACGCAGTGTTCTCAAGGTGGTAGGTAGGTAGTATGGCTGTTTCTATTGTATACAAGTAGTAACTAATCACATGTGAGTGAGTGAGTCAAGATAATGGTAACTGCGGCGGGCGGGCAGGCAGGCGGAGGTACATAGCAGCCAATTCTCCATTAATGATAGTACTTATTGCAACTATTTAGTCAAATTAACCAACAACAAATGGACTACTACTACTTCTTCTACTACTACTACTACTACTACTGTTGCTCCAAAATAGAAAAGGATGGGATGCCGCCGCTGCCATTGATCTCGCACAAGTTGCTGCTGCTGCTGACAAATAACTCATCCTAGGCCTTGCATATGCTCTCTTAGGCTTCATTTAGTCAATACGTGTAACATCATTGAGTCGGGGGACAGGCAGACAGGCATTTTATACATGTTACGCTTATATAGTGGTCTCCAACACCCACCACCCCACAAGATCCATCTAGGGACTGATTAACTAACCCTCACTCACCACGCCCCAAGTAGCTTGCTTACTAACTCCTGGATACCTATTTACTGCTAGGTGAACAGGGGCATTCGCTGATAAGAAACGCTACCAACAGTTACAGTCCTCTTTCTATTTCTACAAACCTAGCCTATTTCCTAGCCAAAACTAACCTAGCCCATTTCCTAGCCAAAACTAACCTAACCTAATCTAACCTAACCTAACCTAACCTAACCATATCTAAACTAACCTAACTAACTTACTTTTGTATACCTATTTACTGCAAGATGAACAGAGGCATTCGGTGATAAGAAACGCTACCAACAGTTACAGCCCTATTTCTATTTCTACAAACCTAGCCTATTTCCTAGCAATAACTAACCTAACCTAACCTAATTTAACCTAACCTAACCTTATCTAAACTAACCTAACTAACTAACTTCTGGATACCTATTTACTGCTAGGTGAATAGAGGCGTTCGGTGATAGGAAACGCTACCTACAATTACAGCCCTCTTTCTATTACTATTTCTACAAACATAGCCTATTTCCTACCCTAAAATAACCTAACCTAACCTAACCCTCCACACCTAGCTGATTTCCTAGCCAAAACTAACCTAACCAACTCCTGGATACCTATTTACTGCCAGGTGAACAGAGGCATTCGGTGATAAGAAACGTTACCTAAAATTCCAGCTATTTTTTTCTCTTTATTATATTTATTGTTTTTAAATAATTTATAATTTATTTATACTCTATTCATTTTTTTTTATTTTTTTACCTATTTCTATTTCTACAAACGTAGCCAATTTCCTAGCCTAAACTAACCTAACCTAAATATATATATATATATATATATATATATATATATATATATATATATATATATATATATATATATATATATATATATATATATATATATATATATATATATATATATATATATATATATATATATATATATATATATATATATATATATATATTATTAAATATGACCGAAAAAGTAAGATTAATAATTCTAACACGAATTTTCTTGATCTTTCGTAAACTACCCACCTCAAGACTCCTCTCCAATATAGAAGCATCAAGAAATATGGACCAATAGGCTTTCTACAATCACTTCCATTCAATACCCATTGTTTCGTGTTCTGTCTTGTGTTGATGAAATTAATACCCTATTAATACCACCTCACCCCATCCATCTCACTCAAATGTAGATATAAACAAATCGGAGATGTGTAAGTTCTATTCAGTTGTGTATGTGTAAACTAAAATCTTTGAAAATGTAATAAGTTTTACGAAACGCGCTCAAGTGTCGCGTCAGACTAGAAATAAAAATGAATTTTGGAGAATTGATTTTTGAATTACCACCAACAGTGAAAAGAAATGTACGAAAGATCGAGAAAATTCGTGTTAGAATTATTAATCTTACTTTTTCGGTCATATTTAATAATATATGTCTACAGGAAAGACTGCTACCAAAATATACTAATATATATATATATATATATATATATATATATATATATATATATATATATGTATATATATATATATATATATATATATATATATATATATATATATATATATATATATAAACCAACCACAAAATAACCAACCATACCTATACCTTACCAACATACCCTAACCAACCCAACCTAAGCATACATATTATCTAAATTGATAACTAAACCATAATTATGCTTGTTTTAACCTAAAATTCTAACCTCAAATTCTAACCTAATTCTAGTTCTAACCAACCTAACCAAACCAACCAACCTAACCAACTAACCTAACTAAGCTAACTAACCAACCTAACCAACCAACCTAACCAACCTAACCAACCAACCAACCAACCTAACCAACCAACCTAACCAACCAACCTAACTAACCAACCTATCCAACCAACCTAATCAACCAACCTAGGCAACCTAACTTAACCAACCAACCTAACCAACCAACCTAACCAACCTATCCTCCCTTCTTATTATCTGACCCGAATTTTCGGTTCGTGTCAGAGTCCATGAGTGTCCGTGTGCGTGTCCGTGTCTGTGAATCCATGGGGTTTTGGGTCCAGGAAGCTATTTGTGTCAACCCAAATTGCCTCCCTTCTCCCCACCTGAAATCCAGGTGGATTGAAAGACCTGACCTAGGTCAGTTGATCCATGTATCCGTCCGTGGGCCCCCGGACTTCAACCCTTCCCCACATTCCAAAGGGTCAGTCAATCAATCTTGGCTATCCAGAGAATCTATCGAAACTGATGCTCCTACAGGAGGGGACACACAGAGAAATCTGTGCCCTGTACTTGCAACCATTCCGACAGGCTCGAACGCAGGTCTGTCCGGATTAAGAACATGTTCTATCCGACTAGGCCACGCTGGAGTTGCCTTCTGAATCAAATTTGGCACTTGTATTTATATCTCATAGCAAGGTTAGTTAGTGTCTATTTATGAACAGTTGCCATGATTGACATGTGAAGTTGTTAATTTGTGTTGTCAGTTAGAAATACCTGACAGCTTTGTTTGATGAGGTTGCAGTCCCGTGAAGCAGTTTTATGAATGAATATTGGAGAATTTAGGCTAACTGACATGTACTCACCTAGTTGTACTCACCTAGTTGTGTTTGCGGGGGTTGAGCTCTGGCTCTTTGGTCCCGCCTCTCAACCGTCAATCAACAGGTGTACAGATTCCTGAGCCTATCGGGCTCTGTCATATCTACACTTGAAACTGTGTATGGAGTCAGCCTCCACCACATCACTTCCTAATGCATTCCATTTGTCAACCACTCTGACACTAAAAAAGTTCTTTCTAATATCTCTGTGGCTCATTTGGGCACTCAGTTTCCACCTGTGTCCCCTAGTACGTGTGCCCCTTGTGTTAAATAGACTGTCTTTATCTACCCTATCAATCCCCTTCAGAATCTTGAATGTGGTGATCATGTCCCCCCTAACTCTTCTGTTAGGGGGGACATATAGGACTGACTTCTGGACTGTCACATATGTCACTTCTGGACTGACATATAGGTAGATGTGTGTGTGTGTGTGTGTGTGTGTGTGTGTGTGTGTGTGTGTGTGTGTTTAAAAGTATGTATTAATTAATAATTAGTGTGGTGTTTCCAAATAAGTTTGAGAATGGTAAACAAGCAATCCAATATCTAATATGTGCTATTTTATGTGTCATTCTATAAAATATATGTTTTACTAGGGAAGGAAAATCCGGTTTGTTTTTTTCTTCGTTTTATTTCAAGAATAAATAGTACATAGGGGAAGAAACGAAGGTTTTGGCTGGTTAAATATAGCGTTGTGGCTGCCATTTTCTGTGTTGGGGGTGGGGTGTGTTGTGGGATTGTGGATGGGGTGGTATGGGGGGGGGGGTAGGGGTACGGCGGCCTCAATTGTGGGGGGGGGGGGTGTTGGTTTGGGAGGGGGCACGGTGGGGGGGGGGGGGGGGAGTGGTCCTGAGATGCTACCTTGGGAAGTGTCGTTGGGGGGGGGGGGGGGCAGGGGGATGGGTTGGCAGTTAGGTATTTAAATTTAAGTTTGTAAGATAGGTTATGTAGAGCGAAGTGTTGAGGAAGGAATAAGAAAAGTGTTTAGGACTGAGTTGAGTGTATTAGTTTTTGTGATTGATGTTAGCAGGAAGGTAGGTGGTTGAAATGTGTAAAGATTTGTTAATGAGATCATTTGGTTAATAATGTAGGAATTAAGGGTAAGTGATCACTGGAGATAGATATTCAACAGCATATTGAGTGGACAAATTTTAGCAGGTAGGTAGGCCGGCCGGGCGGCAGAGAGAGCCAATGGACTGACATATAGGTAGACGTTTTCTTCATGGATGGTAAACTATTATTAAAATGGCATGTACACATTTCCATGTGCGACATTCATGTACACACACACTGACCCACGGAGACTGCCCAAATATGTATACCATCAGCAGCAGTTGGTGTTCCCAGGCAGGTCACCCATCCATGTACTAACCAAATTCAACGGTGCTTAACCTGACTGATGTATGGGACGAGACGCAGTGTTCTCAAGGTGGTAGGTAGGTAGTATGGCTGTTTCTATTGTATACAAGTAGTAACTAATCACATGTGAGTGAGTGAGTCAAGATAATGGTAACTGCGGCGGGCGGGCAGGCAGGCGGAGGTACATAGCAGCCAATTCTCCATTAATGATAGTACTTATTGCAACTATTTAGTCAAATTAACCAACAACAAATGGACTACTACTACTTCTTCTACTACTACTACTACTACTACTGTTGCTCCAAAATAGAAAAGGATGGGATGCCGCCGCTGCCATTGATCTCGCACAAGTTGCTGCTGCTGCTGACAAATAACTCATCCTAGGCCTTGCATATGCTCTCTTAGGCTTCATTTAGTCAATACGTGTAACATCATTGAGTCGGGGGACAGGCAGACAGGCATTTTATACATGTTACGCTTATATAGTGGTCTCCAACACCCACCACCCCATAAGATCCATCTAGGGACTGATTAACTAACCCTCACTCACCACGCCCCAAGTAGCTTGCTTACTAACTCCTGGATACCTATTTACTGCTAGGTGAACAGGGGCATTCGCTGATAAGAAACGCTACCAACAGTTACAGTCCTCTTTCTATTTCTACAAACCTAGCCTATTTCCTAGCCAAAACTAACCTAGCCCATTTCCTAGCCAAAACTAACCTAACCTAATCTAACCTAACCTAACCTAACCTAACCATATCTAAACTAACCTAACTAACTTACTTTTGTATACCTATTTACTGCAAGATGAACAGAGGCATTCGGTGATAAGAAACGCTACCAACAGTTACAGCCCTATTTCTATTTCTACAAACCTAGCCTATTTCCTAGCAATAACTAACCTAACCTAACCTAATTTAACCTAACCTAACCTTATCTAAACTAACCTAACTAACTAACTTCTGGATACCTATTTACTGCTAGGTGAATAGAGGCGTTCGGTGATAGGAAACGCTACCTACAATTACAGCCCTCTTTCTATTACTATTTCTACAAACATAGCCTATTTCCTACCCTAAAATAACCTAACCTAACCTAACCCTCCACACCTAGCTGATTTCCTAGCCAAAACTAACCTAACCAACTCCTGGATACCTATTTACTGCCAGGTGAACAGAGGCATTCGGTGATAAGAAACGTTACCTAAAATTCCAGCTATTTTTTTCTCTTTATTATATTTATTGTTTTTAAATAATTTATAATTTATTTATACTCTATTCATTTTTTTTTATTTTTTTACCTATTTCTATTTCTACAAACGTAGCCAATTTCCTAGCCTAAACTAACCTAACCTAAATATATATATATATATATATATATATATATATATATATATATATATATATATATATATATATATATATATATATATATATATATATATATATATATATATATTATTAAATATGACCGAAAAAGTAAGATTAATAATTCTAACACGAATTTTCTTGATCTTTCGTAAACTACCCACCTCAAGACTCCGCTCCAATATAGAAGCATCAAGAAATATGGACCAATAGGCTTTCTACAATCACTTCCATTCAATACCCATTGTTTCGTGTTCTGTCTTGTGTTGATGAAATTAATACCCTATTAATACCACCTCACCCCATCCATCTCACTCAAATGTAGATATAAACAAATCGGAGATGTGTAAGTTCTATTCAGTTGTGTATGTGTAAACTAAAATCTTTGAAAATGTAATAAGTTTTACGAAACGCGCTCAAGTGTCGCGTCAGACTAGAAATAAAAATGAATTTTGGAGAATTGATTTTTGAATTACCACCAACAGTGAAAAGAAATGTACGAAAGATCGAGAAAATTCGTGTTAGAATTATTAATCTTACTTTTTCGGTCATATTTAATAATATATGTCTACAGGAAAGACTGCTACCAAAATATACTAATATATATATATATATATATATATATATATATATATATATATATATATATATATATATATATATATATATATATATATATATATATATATATAAACCAACCACAAAATAACCAACCATACCTATACCTTACCAACATACCCTAACCAACCCAACCTAAGCATACATATTATCTAAATTGATAACTAAACCATAATTATGCTTGTTTTAACCTAAAATTCTAACCTCAAATTCTAACCTAATTCTAGTTCTAACCAACCTAACCAAACCAACCAACCTAACCAACTAACCTAACTAAGCTAACTAACCAACCTAACCAACCAACCTAACCAACCTAACCAACCAACCAACCAACCTAACCAACCAACCTAACCAACCAACCTAACTAACCAACCTATCCAACCAACCTAATCAACCAACCTAGGCAACCTAACTTAACCAACCAACCTAACCAACCAACCTAACCAACCTATCCTCCCTTCTTATTATCTGACCCGAATTTTCGGTTCGTGTCAGAGTCCATGAGTGTCCGTGTGCGTGTCCGTGTCTGTGAATCCATGGGGTTTTGGGTCCAGGAAGCTATTTGTGTCAACCCAAATTGCCTCCCTTCTCCCCACCTGAAATCCAGGTGGATTGAAAGACCTGACCTAGGTCAGTTGATCCATGTATCCGTCCGTGGGCCCCCGGACTTCAACCCTTCCCCACATTCCAAAGGGTCAGTCAATCAATCTTGGCTATCCAGAGAATCTATCGAAACTGATGCTCCTACAGGAGGGGACACACAGAGAAATCTGTGCCCTGTACTTGCAACCATTCCGACAGGCTCGAACGCAGGTCTGTCCGGATTAAGAACATGTTCTATCCGACTAGGCCACGCTGGAGTTGCCTTCTGAATCAAATTTGGCACTTGTATTTATATCTCATAGCAAGGTTAGTTAGTGTCTATTTATGAACAGTTGCCATGATTGACATGTGAAGTTGTTAATTTGTGTTGTCAGTTAGAAATACCTGACAGCTTTGTTTGATGAGGTTGCAGTCCCGTGAAGCAGTTTTATGAATGAATATTGGAGAATTTAGGCTAACTGACATGTACTCACCTAGTTGTACTCACCTAGTTGTGTTTGCGGGGGTTGAGCTCTGGCTCTTTGGTCCCGCCTCTCAACCGTCAATCAACAGGTGTACAGATTCCTGAGCCTATCGGGCTCTGTCATATCTACACTTGAAACTGTGTATGGAGTCAGCCTCCACCACATCACTTCCTAATGCATTCCATTTGTCAACCACTCTGACACTAAAAAAGTTCTTTCTAATATCTCTGTGGCTCATTTGGGCACTCAGTTTCCACCTGTGTCCCCTAGTACGTGTGCCCCTTGTGTTAAATAGACTGTCTTTATCTACCCTATCAATCCCCTTCAGAATCTTGAATGTGGTGATCATGTCCCCCCTAACTCTTCTGTTAGGGGGGACATATAGGACTGACTTCTGGACTGTCACATATGTCACTTCTGGGCTGACATATAGGTAGATGTGTGTGTGTGTGTGTGTGTGTGTGTGTGTGTGTGTGTGTGTGTGTGTGTTTAAAAGTATGTATTAATTAATAATTAGTGTGGTGTTTCCAAATAAGTTTGAGAATGGTAAACAAGCAATCCAATATCTAATATGTGCTATTTTATGTGTCATTCTATAAAATATATGTTTTACTAGGGAAGGAAAATCCGGTTTGTTTTTTTCTTCGTTTTATTTCAAGAATAAATAGTACATAGGGGAAGAAACGAAGGTTTTGGCTGGTTAAATATAGCGTTGTGGCCGCCATTTTCTGTGTTGGGGGTGGGGTGTGTTGTGGGATTGTGGATGGGGTGGTATCGGGGGGGGGGGGTAGGGGTACGGCGGCCTCCATTGTGGGGGGGGGTGTTGGTTTGGGAGGGGGCACGGTGGGGGAAGGGGAGTGGTCCTGAGATGCTACCTTGGGAAGTGTCGTTGGGGGGGGGGCAGGGGGATGGGTTGGCAGTTAGGTATTTAAATTTAATTTTGTAAGATAGGTTATGTAGAGCGAAGTGTTGAGGAAGGAATAAGAAAAGTGTTTAGGACTGAGTTGAGTGTATTAGTTTTTGTGATTGATGTTAGCAGGAAGGTAGGTGGTTGAAATGTGTAAAGATTTGTTAATGAGATCATTTGGTTAATAATGTAGGAATTAAGAGTAAGTGATCACTGGAGATAGATATTCAACAGCATATTGAGTGGACAAATTTTAGCAGGTAGGTAGGCCGGCCGGGCGGCAGAGAGAGCCAATGGACTGACATATAGGTAGACGTTTTCTTCATGGATGGTAAACTATTATTAAAATGGCATGTACACATTTCCATGTGCGACATTCATGTACACACACACTGACCCACGGAGACTGCCCAAATATGTATACCATCAGCAGCAGTTGGTGTTCCCAGGCAGGTCACCCATCCATGTACTAACCAAATTCAACGGTGCTTAACCTGACTGATGTATGGGACGAGACGCAGTGTTCTCAAGGTGGTAGGTAGGTAGTATGGCTGTTTCTATTGTATACAAGTAGTAACTAATCACATGTGAGTGAGTGAGTCAAGATAAGGGTAACTGCAGCGGGCGGGCAGGCAGGCGGAGGTACATAGCAGCCAATTCTCCATTAATGATAGTACTTATTGCAACTATTTAGTCAAATTAACCAACAACAAATGGACTACTACTACTTCTTCTACTACTACTACTGTTGCTCCAAAATAGAAAAGGATGGGATGCCGCCGCTGCCATTGATCTCGCACAAGTTGCTGCTGCTGCTGACAAATAACTCATCCTAGGCCTTGCATATGCTCTCTTAGGCTTCATTTAGTCAATACGTGTAACATCATTGAGTCGGGGGACAGGCAGACAGGCATTTTATACATGTTACGCTTATATAGTGGTCTCCAACACCCACCACCCCACAAGATCCATCTAGGGACTGATTAACTAACCCTCACTCACCACGCCCCAAGTAGCTTGCTTACTAACTCCTGGATACCTATTTACTGCTAGGTGAACAGGGGCATTCGCTGATAAGAAACGCTACCAACAGTTACAGTCCTCTTTCTATTTCTACAAACCTAGCCTATTTCCTAGCCAAAACTAACCTAGCCCATTTCCTAGCCAAAACTAACCTAACCTAATCTAACCTAACCTAACCTAACCTAACCATATCTAAACTAACCTAACTAACTTACTTTTGTATACCTATTTACTGCAAGATGAACAGAGGCATTCGGTGATAAGAAACGCTACCAACAGTTACAGCCCTATTTCTATTTCTACAAACCTAGCCTATTTCCTAGCAATAACTAACCTAACCTAACCTAATTTAACCTAACCTAACCTTATCTAAACTAACCTAACTAACTAACTTCTGGATACCTATTTACTGCTAGGTGAATAGAGGCGTTCGGTGATAGGAAACGCTACCTACAATTACAGCCCTCTTTCTATTACTATTTCTACAAACATAGCCTATTTCCTACCCTAAAATAACCTAACCTAACCTAACCCTCCACACCTAGCTGATTTCCTAGCCAAAACTAACCTAACCAACTCCTGGATACCTATTTACTGCCAGGTGAACAGAGGCATTCGGTGATAAGAAACGTTACCTAAAATTCCAGCTATTTTTTTCTCTTTATTATATTTATTGTTTTTAAATAATTTATAATTTATTTATACTCTATTCATTTTTTTTTATTTTTTTACCTATTTCTATTTCTACAAACGTAGCCAATTTCCTAGCCTAAACTAACCTAACCTAAATATATATATATATATATATATATATATATATATATATATATATATATATATATATATATATATATATATATATATATATAACTGAAAACTCACACCCCAGAAGTGACTCGAACCCATACTCCCACAACTGGTATGTACAGGGACGCCTTAATCCGCTTGACCATCACGACCGGACATAAGGAAGTGATAGCCGAGGCTATATGAACCACTTCCCCGCCGGCACTCGGATGGTAATCTTGGGCATAGCATTTTATCAAATCACCTCATTCTTTGGGGCACACGTGAGGAACACAAATGCAAACAAGCCTGAATGGTCCCCATAGTCTGTATATAGTGGTTTGTATATAGTCCTGGGGACCATTCAGGCTTGTTTGCATATATATATATATATATATATATATATATATATATATATATATATATATATATATATATATATATATATATATATATATATATATATATATATATATATATATTATTAAATATGACCGAAAAAGTAAGATTAATAATTCTAACACGAATTTTCTTGATCTTTCGTAAACTACCCACCTCAAGACTCCGCTCCAATATAGAAGCATCAAGAAATATGGACCAATAGGCTTTCTACAATCACTTCCATTCAATACCCATTGTTTCGTGTTCTGTCTTGTGTTGATGAAATTAATACCCTATTAATACCACCTCACCCCATCCATCTCACTCAAATGTAGATATAAACAAATCGGAGATGTGTAAGTTCTATTCAGTTGTGTATGTGTAAACTAAAATCTTTGAAAATGTAATAAGTTTTTCGAAACGCGCTCAAGTGTCGCGTCAGACTAGAAATAAAAATGAATTTTGGAGAATTGATTTTTGAATTACCACCAACAGTGAAAAGAAATGTACGAAAGATCGAGAAAATTCGTGTTAGAATTATTAATCTTACTTTTTCGGTCATATTTAATAATATATGTCTACAGGAAAGACTGCTACCAAAATATACTAATATATATATATATATATATATATATATATATATATATATGGCACAACTCTCCTAAACACGAGAGTTAAGTATACAACTTTAGAACACTTTCCCACCAGGAGACTCGAACCCTAGCCAGCACAGAAGCCTTCCAGCAACTGGAATAACAGGTACGCCTTAACCCTCTGCACCACCGCTCAGACCCTTAAAAGAGATGGTAATTTCGGTGTATTTAAATCCCCCAAAGATCAACACCTCCCAAGAGCACCAGAGCAAGTGAGGGGTCATTTAGACGTTAATTTCATCAAGTCCCTGTTAATATGGGAAGACACAGTGTCTCTGCTTAAGGCACAACTCTCCTAAACACGAGAGTTAAGTATACAACTTTAGAACACTTTCCCACCAGGAGACTCGAACCCTAGCCAGCACAGAAGCCTTCCAGCAACTGGAATAACAGGTACGCCTTAACCCTCTGCACCACCGCTCAGACTCTTAAAAGAGATGGTAATTTCGGAGTATTTAAATCCCCCAAAGATCAACACCTCCCAAGAGCACCAGAGCAAGTGAGGGGTCATTTAGACGTTAATTTCATCAAGTCCCTGTTAATATGGGAAGACACAGTGTCTCTGCTTAAGGCACAACTCTCCTAAACACGAGAGTTAAGTATACAACTTTAGAACACTTTCCCACCAGGAGACTCGAACCCTAGCCAGCACAGAAGCCTTCCAGCAACTGGAATAACAGGTACGCCTTAACCCTCTGCACCACCGCTCAGACCCTTAAAAGAGATGGTAATTTCGGAGTATTTAAATCCCCCAAAGATCAACACCTCCCAAGAGCACCAGAGCAAGTGAGGGGTCATTTAGACGTTAATTTCATCAAGTCCCTGTTAATATGGGAAGACACAGTGTCTCTGCTTAAGGCACAACTCTCCTAAACACGAGAGTTAAGTATACAACTTTAGAACACTTTCCCACCAGGAGACTCGAACCCTAGCCAGCACAGAAGCCTTCCAGCAACTGGAATAACAGGTACGCCTTAACCCTCTGCACCACCGCTCAGACCCTTAAAAGAGATGGTAATTTCGGAGTATTTAAATCCCCCAAAGATCAACACCTCCCAAGAGCACCAGAGCAAGTGAGGGGTCATTTAGACGTTAATTTCATCAAGTCCCTGTTAATATGGGAAGACACAGTGTCTCTGCTTAAGGCACAACTCTCCTAAACACGAGAGTTAAGTATACAACTTTAGAACACTTTCCCACCAGGAGACTCGAACCCTAGCCAGCACAGAAGCCTTCCAGCAACTGGAATAACAGGTACGCCTTAACCCTCTGCACCACCGCTCAGACCCTTAAAAGAGATGGTAATTTCGGAGTATTTAAATCCCCCAAAGATCAACACCTCCCAAGAGCACCAGAGCAAGTGAGGGGTCATTTAGACGTTAATTTCATCAAGTCCCTGTTAATATGGGAAGACACAGTGTCTCTGCTTAAGGCACAACTCTCCTAAACACGAGAGTTAAGTATACAACTTTAGAACACTTTCCCACCAGGAGACTCGAACCCTAGCCAGCACAGAAGCCTTCCAGCAACTGGAATAACAGGTACGCCTTAACCCTCTGCACCACCGCTCAGACCCTTAAAAGAGATGGTAATTTCGGAGTATTTAAATCCCCCAAAGATCAACACCTCCCAAGAGCACCAGAGCAAGTGAGGGGTCATTTAGACGTTAATTTCATCAAGTCCCTGTTAATATGGGAAGACACAGTGTCTCTGCTTAAGGCACAACTCTCCTAAACACGAGAGTTAAGTATACAACTTTAGAACACTTTCCCACCAGGAGACTCGAACCCTAGCCAGCACAGAAGCCTTCCAGCAACTGGAATAACAGGTACGCCTTAACCCTCTGCACCACCGCTCAGACCCTTAAAAGAGATGGTAATTTCGGAGTATTTAAATCCCCCAAAGATCAACACCTCCCAAGAGCACCAGAGCAAGTGAGGGGTCATTTAGACGTTAATTTCATCAAGTCCCTGTTAATATGGGAAGACACAGTGTCTCTGCTTAAGGCACAACTCTCCTAAACACGAGAGTTAAGTATACAACTTTAGAACACTTTCCCACCAGGAGACTCGAACCCTAGCCAGCACAGAAGCCTTCCAGCAACTGGAATAACAGGTACGCCTTAACCCTCTGCACCACCGCTCAGACCCTTAAAAGAGATGGTAATTTCGGAGTATTTAAATCCCCCAAAGATCAACACCTCCCAAGAGCACCAGAGCAAGTGAGGGGTCATTTAGACGTTAATTTCATCAAGTCCCTGTTAATATGGGAAGACACAGTGTCTCTGCTTAAGGCACAACTCTCCTAAACACGAGAGTTAAGTATACAACTTTAGAACACTTTCCCACCAGGAGACTCGAACCCTAGCCAGCACAGAAGCCTTCCAGCAACTGGAATAACAGGTACGCCTTAACCCTCTGCACCACCGCTCAGACCCTTAAAAGAGATGGTAATTTAGATGGTATAAAGTTGTATACTTAACTCTCGTGTTTAGGAGAGTTGTGCCTTAAGCAGAGACACTGTGTCTTCCCATATTAACAGGGACTTGATGAAATTAACGTCTAAATGACCCCTCACTTGCTCTGGTGCTCTTGGGAGGTGTTGATCTTTGGGGGATTTAAATACTCCGAAATTACCATCTCTTTTAAGGGTCTGAGCGGTGGTGCAGAGGGTTAAGGCGTACCTGTTATTCCAGTTGCTGGAAGGCTTCTGTGCTGGCTAGGGTTCGAGTCTCCTGGTGGGAAAGTGTTCTAAAGTTGTATACTTAACTCTCGTGTTTAGGAGAGTTGTGCCTTAAGCAGAGACACTGTGTCTTCCCATATTAACAGGGACTTGATGAAATTAACGTCTAAATGACCCCTCACTTGCTCTGGTGCTCTTGGGAGGTGTTGATCTTTGGGGGATTTAAATACTCCGAAATTACCATCTCTTTTAAGGGTCTGAGCGGTGGTGCAGAGGGTTAAGGCGTACCTGTTATTCCAGTTGCTGGAAGGCTTCTGTGCTGGCTAGGGTTCGAGTCTCCTGGTGGGAAAGTGTTCTAAAGTTGTATACTTAACTCTCGTGTTTAGGAGAGTTGTGCCTTAAGCAGAGACACTGTGTCTTCCCATATTAACAGGGACTTGATGAAATTAACGTCTAAATGACCCCTCACTTGCTCTGGTGCTCTTGGGAGGTGTTGATCTTTGGGGGATTTAAATACTCCGAAATTACCATCTCTTTTAAGGGTCTGAGCGGTGGTGCAGAGGGTTAAGGCGTACCTGTTATTCCAGTTGCTGGAAGGCTTCTGTGCTGGCTAGGGTTCGAGTCTCCTGGTGGGAAAGTGTTCTAAAGTTGTATACTTAACTCTCGTGTTTAGGAGAGTTGTGCCTTAAGCAGAGACACTGTGTCTTCCCATATTAACAGGGACTTGATGAAATTAACGTCTAAATGACCCCTCACTTGCTCTGGTGCTCTTGGGAGGTGTTGATCTTTGGGGGATTTAAATACTCCGAAATTACCATCTCTTTTAAGGGTCTGAGCGGTGGTGCAGAGGGTTAAGGCGTACCTGTTATTCCAGTTGCTGGAAGGCTTCTGTGCTGGCTAGGGTTCGAGTCTCCTGGTGGGAAAGTGTTCTAAAGTTGTATACTTAACTCTCGTGTTTAGGAGAGTTGTGCCTTAAGCAGAGACACTGTGTCTTCCCATATTAACAGGGACTTGATGAAATTAACGTCTAAATGACCCCTCACTTGCTCTGGTGCTCTTGGGAGGTGTTGATCTTTGGGGGATTTAAATACTCCGAAATTACCATCTCTTTTAAGGGTCTGAGCGGTGGTGCAGAGGGTTAAGGCGTACCTGTTATTCCAGTTGCTGGAAGGCTTCTGTGCTGGCTAGGGTTCGAGTCTCCTGGTGGGAAAGTGTTCTAAAGTTGTATACTTAACTCTCGTGTTTAGGAGAGTTGTGCCTTAAGCAGAGACACTGTGTCTTCCCATATTAACAGGGACTTGATGAAATTAACGTCTAAATGACCCCTCACTTGCTCTGGTGCTCTTGGGAGGTGTTGATCTTTGGGGGATTTAAATACTCCGAAATTACCATCTCTTTTAAGGGTCTGAGCGGTGGTGCAGAGGGTTAAGGCGTACCTGTTATTCCAGTTGCTGGAAGGCTTCTGTGCTGGCTAGGGTTCGAGTCTCCTGGTGGGAAAGTGTTCTAAAGTTGTATACTTAACTCTCGTGTTTAGGAGAGTTGTGCCTTAAGCAGAGACACTGTGTCTTCCCATATTAACAGGGACTTGATGAAATTAACGTCTAAATGACCCCTCACTTGCTCTGGTGCTCTTGGGAGGTGTTGATCTTTGGGGGATTTAAATACTCCGAAATTACCATCTCTTTTAAGGGTCTGAGCGGTGGTGCAGAGGGTTAAGGCGTACCTGTTATTCCAGTTGCTGGAAGGCTTCTGTGCTGGCTAGGGTTCGAGTCTCCTGGTGGGAAAGTGTTCAAAAGTTGTATACTTAACTCTCGTGTTTAGGAGAGTTGTGCCTTAAGCAGAGACACTGTGTCTTCCCATATTAACAGGGACTTGATGAAATTAACGTCTAAATGACCCCTCACTTGCTCTGGTGCTCTTGGGAGGTGTTGATCTTTGGGGGATTTAAATACTCCGAAATTACCATCTCTTTTAAGGGTCTGAGCGGTGGTGCAGAGGGTTAAGGCGTACCTGTTATTCCAGTTGCTGGAAGGCTTCTGTGCTGGCTAGGGTTCGAGTCTCCTGGTGGGAAAGTGTTCTAAAGTTGTATACTTAACTCTCGTGTTTAGGAGAGTTGTGCCTTAAGCAGAGACACTGTGTCTTCCCATATTAACAGGGACTTGATGAAATTAACGTCTAAATGACCCCTCACTTGCTCTGGTGCTCTTGGGAGGTGTTGATCTTTGGGGGATTTAAATACTCCGAAATTACCATCTCTTTTAAGGGTCTGAGCGGTGGTGCAGAGGGTTAAGGCGTACCTGTTATTCCAGTTGCTGGAAGGCTTCTGTGCTGGCTAGGGTTCGAGTCTCCTGGTGGGAAAGTGTTCTAAAGTTGTATATATATATATATATATATATATATATATATATATATATATATATATATATATATAAACCAACCACAAAATAACCAACCATACCTATACCTTACCAACATACCCTAACCAACCCAACCTAAGCATACATATTATCTAAATTGATAACTAAACCATAATTATGCTTGTTTTAACCTAAAATTCTAACCTCAAATTCTAACCTAATTCTAGTTCTAACCAACCTAACCAAACCAACCAACCTAACCAACTAACCTAACTAAGCTAACTAACCAACCTAACCAACCAACCTAACCAACCTAACCAACCAACCAACCAACCTAACCAACCAACCTAACCAACCAACCTAACTAAACAACCTATCCAACCAACCTAATCAACCAACCTAGGCAACCTAACCTAACCAACCAACCTAACCAACCAACCTAACCAACCTATCCTCCCTTCTTATTATCTGACCCGAATTTTCGGTTCGTGTCAGAGTCCATGAGTGTCCGTGTGCGTGTCCGTGTCTGTGAATCCATGGGGTTTTGGGTCCAGGAAGCTATTTGTGTCAACCCAAATTGCCTCCCTTCTCCCCACCTGAAATCCAGGTGGATTGAAAGACCTGACCTAGGTCAGTTGATCCATGTATCCGTCCGTGGGCCCCCGGACTTCAACCCTTCCCCACATTCCAAAGGGTCAGTCAATCAATCTTGGCTATCCAGAGAATCTATCGAAACTGATGCTCCTACAGGAGGGGACACACAGAGAAATCTGTGCCCTGTACTTGCAACCATTCCGACAGGCTCGAACGCAGGTCTGTCCGGATTAAGAACATGTTCTATCCGACTAGGCCACGCTGGAGTTGCCTTCTGAATCAAATTTGGCACTTGTATTTATATCTCATAGCAAGGTTAGTTAGTGTCTATTTATGAACAGTTGCCATGATTGACATGTGAAGTTGTTAATTTGTGTTGTCAGTTAGAAATACCTGACAGCTTTGTTTGATGAGGTTGCAGTCCCGTGAAGCAGTTTTATGAATGAATATTGGAGAATTTAGGCTAACTGACATGTACTCACCTAGTTGTACTCACCTAGTTGTGTTTGCGGGGGTTGAGCTCTGGCTCTTTGGTCCCGCCTCTCAACCGTCAATCAACAGGTGTACAGATTCCTGAGCCTATCGGGCTCTGTCATATCTACACTTGAAACTGTGTATGGAGTCAGCCTCCACCACATCACTTCCTAATGCATTCCATTTGTCAACCACTCTGACACTAAAAAAGTTCTTTCTAATATCTCTGTGGCTCATTTGGGCACTCAGTTTCCACCTGTGTCCCCTAGTACGTGTGCCCCTTGTGTTAAATAGACTGTCTTTATCTACCCTATCAATCCCCTTCAGAATCTTGAATGTGGTGATCATGTCCCCCCTAACTCTTCTGTTAGGGGGGACATATAGGACTGACTTCTGGACTGTCACATATGTCACTTCTGGACTGACATATAGGTAGATGTGTGTGTGTGTGTGTGTGTGTGTGTGTGTGTGTGTGTGTGTGTGTTTAAAATTATGTATTAATTAATAATTAGTGTGGTGTTTCCAAATAAGTTTGAGAATGGTAAACAAGCAATCCAATATCTAATATGTGCTATTTTATGTGTCATTCTATAAAATATATGTTTTACTAGGGAAGGAAAATCCGGTTTGTTTTTTTCTTCGTTTTATTTCAAGAATAAATAGTACATAGGGGAAGAAACGAAGGTTTTGGCTGGTTAAATATAGCGTTGTGGCCGCCATTTTCTGTGTTGGGGGTGGGGTGTGTTGTGGGATTGTGGATGGGGTGGTATGGGGGGGGGGTAGGGGTACGGCGGCCTCCATTGTGGGGGGGGGGTGTTGGTTTGGGAGGGGGCACGGTGGGGGGGGGGGAGTGGTCCTGAGATGCTACCTTGGGAAGTGTCGTTGGGGGGGGGGGGGCAGGGGGATGGGTTGGCAGTTAGGTATTTAAATTTAATTTTGTAAGATAGGTTATGTAGAGCGAAGTGTTGAGGAAGGAATAAGAAAAGTGTTTAGGACTGAGTTGAGTGTATTAGTTTTTGTGATTGATGTTAGCAGGAAGGTAGGTGGTTGAAATGTGTAAAGATTTGTTAATGAGATCATTTGGTTAATAATGTAGGAATTAAGAGTAAGTGATCACTGGAGATAGATATTCAACAGCATATTGAGTGGACAAATTTTAGCAGGTAGGTAGGCCGGCCGGGCGGCAGAGAGAGCCAATGGACTGACATATAGGTAGACGTTTTCTTCATGGATGGTAAACTATTATTAAAATGGCATGTACACATTTCCATGTGCGACATTCATGTACACACACACTGACCCACGGAGACTGCCCAAATATGTATACCATCAGCAGCAGTTGGTGTTCCCAGGCAGGTCACCCATCCATGTACTAACCAAATTCAACGGTGCTTAACCTGACTGATGTATGGGACGAGACGCAGTGTTCTCAAGGTGGTAGGTAGGTAGTATGGCTGTTTCTATTGTATACAAGTAGTAACTAATCACATGTGAGTGAGTGAGTCAAGATAATGGTAACTGCAGCGGGCGGGCAGGCAGGCGGAGGTACATAGCAGCCAATTCTCCATTAATGATAGTACTTATTGCAACTATTTAGTCAAATTAACCAACAACAAATGGACTACTACTACTTCTTCTACTACTACTACTACTACTACTGTTGCTCCAAAATAGAAAAGGATGGGATGCCGCCGCTGCCATTGATCTCGCACAAGTTGCTGCTGCTGCTGACAAATAACTCATCCTAGGCCTTGCATATTTTTTTTTTTTTTTTTTTTTTTTTTTTTTTTTTTTTTTTTTTTTTTTTTTGAGATATATACAAGAGTTGTTACATTCTTGTACAGCCACTAGTACGCGTAGCGTTTCGGGCAAGTCCTTAATCCTATGGTCCCTGGAATACGATCCCCTGCCGCGAAGAATCGTTTTTTCATCCAAGTACACATTTTACTGTTGCGTTAAACAGAGGCTACAGTTAAGGAATTGCGCCCAGTAAATCCTCCCCGGCCAGGATACGAACCCATGACATAGCGCTCGCGGAACGCCAGGCGAGTGTCTTACCACTACACCACGGAGACTGTAATAGGCTTCATTTAGTCAATACGTGTAACATCATTGAGTCGGGGGACAGGCAGACAGGCATTTTATACATGTTACGCTTATATAGTGGTCTCCAACACCCACCACCCCACAAGATCCATCTAGGGACTGATTAACTAACCCTCACTCACCACGCCCCAAGTAGCTTGCTTACTAACTCCTGGATACCTATTTACTGCTAGGTGAACAGGGGCATTCGCTGATAAGAAACGCTACCAACAGTTACAGTCCTCTTTCTATTTCTACAAACCTAGCCTATTTCCTAGCCAAAACTAACCTAGCCCATTTCCTAGCCAAAACTAACCTAACCTAATCTAACCTAACCTAACCTAACCTAACCATATCTAAACTAACCTAACTAACTTACTTTTGTATACCTATTTACTGCAAGATGAACAGAGGCATTCGGTGATAAGAAACGCTACCAACAGTTACAGCCCTATTTCTATTTCTACAAACCTAGCCTATTTCCTAGCAATAACTAACCTAACCTAACCTAATTTAACCTAACCTAACCTTATCTAAACTAACCTAACTAACTAACTTCTGGATACCTATTTACTGCTAGGTGAATAGAGGCGTTCGGTGATAGGAAACGCTACCTACAATTACAGCCCTCTTTCTATTACTATTTCTACAAACATAGCCTATTTCCTACCCTAAAATAACCTAACCTAACCTAACCCTCCACACCTAGCTGATTTCCTAGCCAAAACTAACCTAACCAACTCCTGGATACCTATTTACTGCCAGGTGAACAGAGGCATTCGGTGATAAGAAACGTTACCTAAAATTCCAGCTATTTTTTTCTCTTTATTATATTTATTGTTTTTAAATAATTTATAATTTATTTATACTCTATTCATTTTTTTTTATTTTTTTACCTATTTCTATTTCTACAAACGTAGCCAATTTCCTAGCCTAAACTAACCTAACCTAAATATATATATATATATATATATATATATATATATATATATATATATATATATATATATATATATATATATATATATATATATATATATATATATATATATATATATATATATATATATATTATTAAATATGACCGAAAAAGTAAGATTAATAATTCTAACACGAATTTTCTTGATCTTTCGTAAACTACCCACCTCAAGACTCCGCTCCAATATAGAAGCATCAAGAAATATGGACCAATAGGCTTTCTACAATCACTTCCATTCAATACCCATTGTTTCGTGTTCTGTCTTGTGTTGATGAAATTAATACCCTATTAATACCACCTCACCCCATCCATCTCACTCAAATGTAGATATAAACAAATCGGAGATGTGTAAGTTCTATTCAGTTGTGTATGTGTAAACTAAAATCTTTGAAAATGTAATAAGTTTTACGAAACGCGCTCAAGTGTCGCGTCAGACTAGAAATAAAAATGAATTTTGGAGAATTGATTTTTGAATTACCACCAACAGTGAAAAGAAATGTACGAAAGATCGAGAAAATTCGTGTTAGAATTATTAATCTTACTTTTTCGGTCATATTTAATAATATATGTCTACAGGAAAGACTGCTACCAAAATATACTAATATATATATATATATATATATATATATATATATATATATATATATATATATATATATATATATATATATATATATATATATATATATATATATAAACCAACCACAAAATAACCAACCATACCTATACCTTACCAACATACCCTAACCAACCCAACCTAAGCATACATATTATCTAAATTGATAACTAAACCATAATTATGCTTGTTTTAACCTAAAATTCTAACCTCAAATTCTAACCTAATTCTAGTTCTAACCAACCTAACCAAACCAACCAACCTAACCAACTAACCTAACTAAGCTAACTAACCAACCTAACCAACCAACCTAACCAACCTAACCAACCAACCAACCAACCTAACCAACCAACCTAACCAACCAACCTAACTAACCAACCTATCCAACCAACCTAATCAACCAACCTAGGCAACCTAACCTAACCAACCAACCTAACCAACCAACCTAACCAACCTATCCTCCCTTCTTATTATCTGACCCGAATTTTCGGTTCGTGTCAGAGTCCATGAGTGTCCGTGTGCGTGTCCGTGTCTGTGAATCCATGGGGTTTTTGGGTCCAGGAAGCTATTTGTGTCAACCCAAATTGCCTCCCTTCTCCCCACCTGAAATCCAGGTGGATTGAAAGACCTGACCTAGGTCAGTTGATCCATGTATCCGTCCGTGGGCCCCCGGACTTCAACCCTTCCCCACATTCCAAAGGGTCAGTCAATCAATCTTGGCTATCCAGAGAATCTATCGAAACTGATGCTCCTACAGGAGGGGACACACAGAGAAATCTGTGCCCTGTACTTGCAACCATTCCGACAGGCTCGAACGCAGGTCTGTCCGGATTAAGAACATGTTCTATCCGACTAGGCCACGCTGGAGTTGCCTTCTGAATCAAATTTGGCACTTGTATTTATATCTCATAGCAAGGTTAGTTAGTGTCTATTTATGAACAGTTGCCATGATTGACATGTGAAGTTGTTAATTTGTGTTGTCAGTTAGAAATACCTGACAGCTTTGTTTGATGAGGTTGCAGTCCCGTGAAGCAGTTTTATGAATGAATATTGGAGAATTTAGGCTAACTGACATGTACTCACCTAGTTGTACTCACCTAGTTGTGTTTGCGGGGGTTGAGCTCTGGCTCTTTGGTCCCGCCTCTCAACCGTCAATCAACAGGTGTACAGATTCCTGAGCCTATCGGGCTCTGTCATATCTACACTTGAAACTGTGTATGGAGTCAGCCTCCACCACATCACTTCCTAATGCATTCCATTTGTCAACCACTCTGACACTAAAAAAGTTCTTTCTAATATCTCTGTGGCTCATTTGGGCACTCAGTTTCCACCTGTGTCCCCTAGTACGTGTGCCCCTTGTGTTAAATAGACTGTCTTTATCTACCCTATCAATCCCCTTCAGAATCTTGAATGTGGTGATCATGTCCCCCCTAACTCTTCTGTTAGGGGGGACATATAGGACTGACTTCTGGACTGTCACATATGTCACTTCTGGACTGACATATAGGTAGATGTGTGTGTGTGTGTGTGTGTGTGTGTGTGTGTGTGTGTGTGTTTAAAAGTATGTATTAATTAATAATTAGTGTGGTGTTTCCAAATAAGTTTGAGAATGGTAAACAAGCAATCCAATATCTAATATGTGCTATTTTATGTGTCATTCTATAAAATATATGTTTTACTAGGGAAGGAAAATCCGGTTTGTTTTTTTCTTCGTTTTATTTCAAGAATAAATAGTACATAGGGGAAGAAACGAAGGTTTTGGCTGGTTAAATATAGCGTTGTGGCCGCCATTTTCTGTGTTGGGGGTGGGGTGTGTTGTGGGATTGTGGATGGGGTGGTATGGGGGGGGGGTAGGGGTACGGAGGCCTCCATTGTGGGGGGGGGGGGGTGTTGGTTTGGGAGGGGGCACGGTGGGGGGGGGGGAGTGGTCCTGAGATGCTACCTTGGGAAGTGTCGTTGGGGGGGGGGCAGGGGATGGGTTGGCAGTTAGGTATTTAAATTTAATTTTGTAAGATAGGTTATGTAGAGCGAAGTGTTGAGGAAGGAATAAGAAAAGTGTTTAGGACTGAGTTGAGTGTATTAGTTTTTGTGATTGATGTTAGCAGGAAGGAAGGTGGTTGAAATGTGTAAAGATTTGTTAATGAGATCATTTGGTTAATAATGTAGGAATTAAGAGTAAGTGATCACTGGAGATAGATATTCAACAGCATATTGAGTGGACAAATTTTAGCAGGTAGGTAGGCCGGCCGGGCGGCAGAGAGAGCCAATGGACTGACATATAGGTAGACGTTTTCTTCATGGATGGTAAACTATTATTAAAATGGCATGTACACATTTCCATGTGCGACATTCATGTACACACACACACACACACTGACCCACGGAGACTGCCCAAATATGTATACCATCAGCAGCAGTTGGTGTTCCCAGGCAGGTCACCCATCCATGTACTAACCAAATTCAACGGTGCTTAACCTGACTGATGTATGGGACGAGACGCAGTGTTCTCAAGGTGGTAGGTAGGTAGTATGGCTGTTTCTATTGTATACAAGTAGTAACTAATCACATGTGAGTGAGTGAGTCAAGATAATGGTAACTGCAGCGGGCGGGCAGGCAGGCGGAGGTACATAGCAGCCAATTCTCCATTAATGATAGTACTTATTGCAACTATTTAGTCAAATTAACCAACAACAAATGGACTACTACTACTTCTTCTACTACTACTACTACTACTACTGTTGCTCCAAAATAGAAAAGGATGGGATGCCGCCGCTGCCATTGATCTCGCACAAGTTGCTGCTGCTGCTGACAAATAACTCATCCTAGGCCTTGCATATGCTCTCTTAGGCTTCATTTAGTCAATACGTGTAACATCATTGAGTCGGGGGACAGGCAGACAGGCATTTTATACATGTTACGCTTATATAGTGGTCTCCAACACCCACCACCCCACAAGATCCATCTAGGGACTGATTAACTAACCCTCACTCACCACGCCCCAAGTAGCTTGCTTACTAACTCCTGGATACCTATTTACTGCTAGGTGAACAGGGGCATTCGCTGATAAGAAACGCTACCAACAGTTACAGTCCTCTTTCTATTTCTACAAACCTAGCCTATTTCCTAGCCAAAACTAACCTAGCCCATTTCCTAGCCAAAACTAACCTAACCTAATCTAACCTAACCTAACCTAACCTAACCATATCTAAACTAACCTAACTAACTTACTTTTGTATACCTATTTACTGCAAGATGAACAGAGGCATTCGGTGATAAGAAACGCTACCAACAGTTACAGCCCTATTTCTATTTCTACAAACCTAGCCTATTTCCTAGCAATAACTAACCTAACCTAACCTAATTTAACCTAACCTAACCTTATCTAAACTAACCTAACTAACTAACTTCTGGATACCTATTTACTGCTAGGTGAATAGAGGCGTTCGGTGATAGGAAACGCTACCTACAATTACAGCCCTCTTTCTATTACTATTTCTACAAACATAGCCTATTTCCTACCCTAAAATAACCTAACCTAACCTAACCCTCCACACCTAGCTGATTTCCTAGCCAAAACTAACCTAACCAACTCCTGGATACCTATTTACTGCCAGGTGAACAGAGGCATTCGGTGATAAGAAACGTTACCTAAAATTCCAGCTATTTTTTTCTCTTTATTATATTTATTGTTTTTAAATAATTTATAATTTATTTATACTCTATTCATTTTTTTTTATTTTTTTACCTATTTCTATTTCTACAAAACGTAGCCAATTTCCTAGCCTAAACTAACCTAACCTAAATATATATATATATATATATATATATATATATATATATATATATATATATATATATATATATATATATATATATATATATATATATATATATATATTATAATATATATATATATATATATATATATATATATATTATTAAATATGACCGAAAAAGTAAGATTAATAATTCTAACACGAATTTTCTTGATCTTTCGTAAACTACCCACCTCAAGACTCCGCTCCAATATAGAAGCATCAAGAAATATGGACCAATAGGCTTTCTACAATCACTTCCATTCAATACCCATTGGTTCGTGTTCTGTCTTGTGTTGATGAAATTAATACCCTATTAATACCACCTCACCCCATCCATCTCACTCAAATGTAGATATAAACAAATCGGAGATGTGTAAGTTCTATTCAGTTGTGTATGTGTAAACTAAAATCTTTGAAAATGTAATAAGTTTTACGAAACGCGCTCAAGTGTCGCGTCAGACTAGAAATAAAATGAATTTTGGAGAATTGATTTTTGAATTACCACCAACAGTGAAAAGAAATGTACGAAAGATCGAGAAAATTCGTGTTAGAATTATTAATCTTACTTTTTCGGTCATATTTAATAATATATGTCTACAGGAAAGACTGCTACCAAAATATAACTAATATATATATATATATATATTATATATATATATATATATCTATATATATATATATATATATATATATATATATATATATATATATATATATATATATATATATATATATATATATAAACCAACCACAAATAACCAACCATACCTATACCTTACCAACATACCTAACCAACCCAACCTAAGCATACATATTATCTAAATTGATAACTAAACCATATTATGCTTGTTTTAACCTAAAATTCTAACCTCAAATTCTAACCTAATTCTAGTTCTAACCAACCTAACCAAACCAACCAACCTAACCAACTAACCTAACTAAGCTAACTAACCAACCTAACCAACCAACCTAACCAACCTAACCAACCAACCAACCAACCTAACCAACCAACCTAACCAACCAACCTAACTAACCAACCTATCCAAACCAACCTAATCAACCAACCTAGGCAACCTAACTTAACCAACCAACCTAACCAACCAACCTAACCAACCTATCCTCCCTTCTTATTATCTGACCCGAATTTTCGGTTCATGTCAGAGTCCATGAGTGTCCGTGTGCGTGTCCGTGTCTGTGAATCCATGGGGTTTTGGGTCCAGGAAGCTATTTGTGTCAACCCAAATTGCCTCCCTTCTCCCCACCTGAAATCCAGGTGGATTGAAAGACCTGACCTAGGTCAGTTGATCCATGTATCCGTCCGTGGGCCCCGGACTTCAACCCTTCCCCACATTCCAAAGGGTCAGTCAATCAATCTTGGCTATCCAGAGAATCTATCGAAACTGATGCTCCTACAGGAGGGGACACACAGAGAAATCTGTGCCCTGTACTTGCAACCATTCCGACAGGCTCGAACGCAGGTCTGTCCGGATTAAGAACATGTTCTATCCGACTAGGCCACGCTGGAGTTGCCTTCTGAATCAAATTTGGCACTTGTATTTATATCTCATAGCAAGGTTAGTTAGTGTCTATTTATGAACAGTTTGCCATGATTGACATGTGAAGTTGTTAATTTGTGTTGTCAGTTAGAAATACCTGACAGCTTTGTTTGATGAGGTTGCAGTCCCGTGAAGCAGTTTTATGAATGAATATTGGAGAATTTAGGCTAACTGACATGTACTCACCTAGTTGTACTCACCTAGTTGTGTTTGCAGGGGTTGAGCTCTGGCTCTTTGGTCCCGCCTCTCAACCGTCAATCAACAGTGTACAGATTCCTGAGCCTATCGGGGCTCTGTCATATCTACACTTGAAACTGTGTATGGAGTCAGCCTCCACCACATCACTTCCTAATGCATTCCATTTGTCAACCCACTCTGACACTAAAAAAGTTCTTTCTAATATCTCTGTGGCTCATTTGGGCACTCAGTTTCCACCTGTGTCCCTAGTACGTGTGCCCCTTGTGTTAAATAGACTGTCTTTATCTACCCTATCAATCCCCTTCAGAATCTTGAATGTGGTGATCATGTCCCCCCTAACTCTTCTGTTAGGGGGGACATATAGGACTGACTTCTGGACTGTCACATATGTCACTTCTGGACTGACATATAGGTAGATGTGTGTGTGTGTGTGTGTGTGTGTGTGTGTGTGTGTGTGTGTGTGTGTGTGGTGTGTGTTTAAAAGTATGTATTAATTAATAATTAGTGTGGTGTTTCCAAATAAGTTTGAGAATGGTAAACAAGCAATCCAATATCTAATATGTGCTATTTTATGTGTCATTCTATAAAATATATGTTTTACTAGGGAAGGAAAATCCGGTTTGTTTTTTTCTTCGTTTTATTTCAAGAATAAATAGTACATAGGGGAAGAAACGAGGTTTTGGCTGGTTAAATATAGCGTTGTGGCCGCCATTTTCTGTGTTGGGGGTGGGGTGTGTTGTGGGATTGTGGATGGGGTGGTATGGGGGGGGGGGGGGTAGGGGTACGGCGGCCTCCATTGTGGGGGGGGGGGGGTGTTGGTTTGGGAGGGGGCACGGTGGGGGGGGGGGGAGTGGTCCTGAGATGCTACCTTGGGAAGTGTCGTTGGGGGGGGGGGCAGGGGGATGGGTTGGCAGTTAGGTATTTAAATTTAATTTTGTAAGATAGGTTATGTAGAGCGAAGTGTTGAGGAAGGAATAAGAAAAGTGTTTAGGACTGAGTTGAGTGTATTAGTTTTTGTGATTGATGTTAGCAGGAAGGTAGGTGGTTGAAATGTGTAAAGATTTGTTAATGAGATCATTTGGTTAATAATGTAGGAATTAAGAGTAAGTGATCACTGGAGATAGATATTCAACAGCATATTGAGTGGACAAATTTTAGCAGGTAGGTAGGCCGGCCGGGCGGCAGAGAGAGCCAATGGACTGACATATAGGTAGACGTTTTCTTCATGGATGGTAAACTATTATTAAAATGGCATGTACACATTTCCATGTGCGACATTCATGTACACACACACACACACACTGACCCACGGAGACTGCCCAAATATGTATACCATCAGCAGCAGTTGGTGTTCCCAGGCAGGTCACCCATCCATGTACTAACCAAATTCAACGGTGCTTAACCTGACTGATGTATGGGACGAGACGCAGTGTTCTCAAGGTGGTAGGTAGGTAGTATGGCTGTTTCTATTGTATACAAGTAGTAACTAATCACATGTGAGTGAGTGAGTCAAGATAATGGTAACTGCAGCGGGCGGGCAGGCAGGCGGAGGTACATAGCAGCCAATTCTCCATTAATGATAGTACTTATTGCAACTATTTAGTCAAATTAACCAACAACAAATGGACTACTACTACTTCTTCTACTACTACTACTACTACTACTGTTGCTCCAAAATAGAAAAGGATGGGATGCCGCCGCTGCCATTGATCTCGCACAAGTTGCTGCTGCTGCTGACAAATAACTCATCCTAGGCCTTGCATATGCTCTCTTAGGCTTCATTTAGTCAATACGTGTAACATCATTGAGTCGGGGGACAGGCAGACAGGCATTTTATACATGTTACGCTTATATAGTGGTCTCCAACACCCACCACCCCACAAGATCCATCTAGGGACTGATTAACTAACCCTCACTCACCACGCCCCAAGTAGCTTGCTTACTAACTCCTGGATACCTATTTACTGCTAGGTGAACAGGGGCATTCGCTGATAAGAAACGCTACCAACAGTTACAGTCCTCTTTCTATTTCTACAAACCTAGCCTATTTCCTAGCCAAAACTAACCTAGCCCATTTCCTAGCCAAAACTAACCTAACCTAATCTAACCTAACCTAACCTAACCTAACCATATCTAAACTAACCTAACTAACTTACTTTTGTATACCTATTTACTGCAAGATGAACAGAGGCATTCGGTGATAAGAAACGCTACCAACAGTTACAGCCCTATTTCTATTTCTACAAACCTAGCCTATTTCCTAGCAATAACTAACCTAACCTAACCTAATTTAACCTAACCTAACCTTATCTAAACTAACCTAACTAACTAACTTCTGGATACCTATTTACTGCTAGGTGAATAGAGGCGTTCGGTGATAGGAAACGCTACCTACAATTACAGCCCTCTTTCTATTACTATTTCTACAAACATAGCCTATTTCCTACCCTAAAATAACCTAACCTAACCTAACCCTCCACACCTAGCTGATTTCCTAGCCAAAACTAACCTAACCAACTCCTGGATACCTATTTACTGCCAGGTGAACAGAGGCATTCGGTGATAAGAAACGTTACCTAAAATTCCAGCTATTTTTTTCTCTTTATTATATTTATTGTTTTTAAATAATTTATAATTTATTTATACTCTATTCATTTTTTTTTATTTTTTTACCTATTTCTATTTCTACAAACGTAGCCAATTTCCTAGCCTAAACTAACCTAACCAATATATATATATATATATATATATATATATATATATATATATATATATATATATATATATATATATATATATATATATATATATATATATATATATATATATATATATATATATATATTTAAATATGACCGAAAAAGTAAGATTAATAATTCTAACACGAATTTTCTTGATCTTTCGTAAACTACCCACCTCAAGACTCCGCTCCAATATAGAAGCATCAAGAAATATGGACCAATAGGCTTTCTACAATCACTTCCATTCAATACCCATTGTTTCGTGTTCTGTCTTGTGTTGATGAAATTAATACCCTATTAATACCACCTCACCCCATCCATCTCACTCAAATGTAGATATAAACAAATCGGAGATGTGTAAGTTCTATTCAGTTGTGTATGTGTAAACTAAAATCTTTGAAAATGTAATAAGTTTTACGAAACGCGCTCAAGTGTCGCGTCAGACTAGAAATAAAAATGAATTTTGGAGAATTGATTTTTGAATTACCACCAACAGTGAAAAGAAATGTACGAAAGATCGAGAAAATTCGTGTTAGAATTATTAATCTTACTTTTTCGGTCATATTTAATAATATATGTCTACAGGAAAGACTGCTACCAAAATATACTAATATATATATATATATATATATATATATATATATATATATATATATATATATATATATATATATATATATATATATATATATATATATATAAACCAACCACAAAATAACCAACCATACCTATACCTTACCAACATACCCTAACCAACCCAACCTAAGCATACATATTATCTAAATTGATAACTAAACCATAATTATGCTTGTTTTAACCTAAAATTCTAACCTCAAATTCTAACCTAATTCTAGTTCTAACCAACCTAACCAAACCAACCAACCTAACCAACTAACCTAACTAAGCTAACTAACCAACCTAACCAACCAACCTAACCAACCTAACCAACCAACCAACCAACCTAACCAACCAACCTAACCAACCAACCTAACTAACCAACCTATCCAACCAACCTAATCAACCAACCTAGGCAACCTAACTTAACCAACCAACCTAACCAACCAACCTAACCAACCTATCCTCCCTTCTTATTATCTGACCCGAATTTTCGGTTCGTGTCAGAGTCCATGAGTGTCCGTGTGCGTGTCCGTGTCTGTGAATCCATGGGGTTTTGGGTCCAGGAAGCTATTTGTGTCAACCCAAATTGCCTCCCTTCTCCCCACCTGAAATCCAGGTGGATTGAAAGACCTGACCTAGGTCAGTTGATCCATGTATCCGTCCGTGGGCCCCCGGACTTCAACCCTTCCCCACATTCCAAAGGGTCAGTCAATCAATCTTGGCTATCCAGAGAATCTATCGAAACTGATGCTCCTACAGGAGGGGACACACAGAGAAATCTGTGCCCTGTACTTGCAACCATTCCGACAGGCTCGACGCAGGTCTGTCCGGATTAAGAACATGTTCTATCCGACTAGGCCACGCTGGAGTTGCCTTCTGAATCAAATTTGGCACTTGTATTTATATCTCATAGCAAGGTTAGTTAGTGTCTATTTATGAACAGTTGCCATGATTGACATGTGAAGTTGTTAATTTGTGTTGTCAGTTAGAAATACCTGACAGCTTTGTTTGATGAGGTTGCAGTCCCGTGAAGCAGTTTTATGAATGAATATTGGAGAATTTAGGCTAACTGACATGTACTCCACCTAGTTGTACTCACCTAGTTGTGTTTGCGGGGGGTTGAGCTCTGGCTCTTTGGTCCCGCCTCTCAACCGTCAATCAACAGGTGTACAGATTCCTGAGCCTATCGGGCTCTGTCATATCTACACTTGAAACTGTGTATGGAGTCAGCCTCCACCACATCACTTCCTAATGCATTCCATTTGTCAACCACTCTGACACTAAAAAAGTTCTTTCTAATATCTCTGTGGCTCATTTGGGCACTCAGTTTCCACCTGTGTCCCCTAGTACGTGTGCCCCTTGTGTTAAATAGACTGTCTTTATCTACCCTATCAATCCCCTTCAGAATCTTGAATGTGGTGATCATGTCCCCCCTAACTCTTCTGTTAGGGGGGACATATAGGACTGACTTCTGGACTGTCACATATGTCACTTCTGGACTGACATATAGGTAGATGTGTGTGTGTGTGTGTGTGTGTGTGTGTGTGTGTGTGTGTGTGTGTGTGTGTTTAAAAGTATGTATTAATTAATAATTAGTGTGGTGTTTCCAAATAAGTTTGAGAATGGTAAACAAGCAATCCAATATCTAATATGTGCTATTTTATGTGTCATTCTATAAAATATATGTTTTACTAGGGAAGGAAAATCCGGTTTGTTTTTTTCTTCGTTTTATTTCAAGAATAAATAGTACATAGGGGAAGAAACGAAGGTTTTGGCTGGTTAAATATAGCGTTGTGGCCGCCATTTTCTGTGTTGGGGGTGGGGTGTGTTGTGGGATTGTGGATGGGGTGGTATGGGGGGGGGGTAGGGGTACGGCGGCCTCCATTGTGGGGGGGGGGGGTGTTGGTTTGGGAGGGGGCACGGTGGGGGGGGGGGAGTGGTCCTGAGATGCTACCTTGGGAAGTGTCGTTGGGGGGGGGGGGCAGGGGGATGGGTTGGCAGTTAGGTATTTAAATTTAATTTTGTAAGATAGGTTATGTAGAGCGAAGTGTTGAGGAAGGAATAAGAAAAGTGTTTAGGACTGAGTTGAGTGTATTAGTTTTTGTGATTGATGTTAGCAGGAAGGTAGGTGGTTGAAATGTGTAAAGATTTGTTAATGAGATCATTTGGTTAATAATGTAGGAATTAAGAGTAAGTGATCACTGGAGATAGATATTCAACAGCATATTGAGTGGACAAATTTTAGCAGGTAGGTAGGCCGGCCGGGCGGCAGAGAGAGCCAATGGACTGACATATAGGTAGACGTTTTCTTCATGGATGGTAAACTATTATTAAAATGGCATGTACACATTTCCATGTGCGACATTCATGTACACACACACTGACCCACGGAGACTGCCCAAATATGTATACCATCAGCAGCAGTTGGTGTTCCCAGGCAGGTCACCCATCCATGTACTAACCAAATTCAACGGTGCTTAACCTGACTGATGTATGGGACGAGACGCAGTGTTCTCAAGGTGGTAGGTAGGTAGTATGGCTGTTTCTATTGTATACAAGTAGTAACTAATCACATGTGAGTGAGTGAGTCAAGATAATGGTAACTGCAGCGGGCGGGCAGGCAGGCGGAGGTACATAGCAGCCAATTCTCCATTAATGATAGTACTTATTGCAACTATTTAGTCAAATTAACCAACAACAAATGGACTACTACTACTTCTTCTACTACTACTACTACTACTACTGTTGCTCCAAAATAGAAAAGGATGGGATGCCGCCGCTGCCATTGATCTCGCACAAGTTGCTGCTGCTGCTGACAAATAACTCATCCTAGGCCTTGCATATGCTCTCTTAGGCTTCATTTAGTCAATACGTGTAACATCATTGAGTCGGGGGACAGGCAGACAGGCATTTTATACATGTTACGCTTATATAGTGGTCTCCAACACCCACCACCCCACAAGATCCATCTAGGGACTGATTAACTAACCCTCACTCACCACGCCCCAAGTAGCTTGCTTACTAACTCCTGGATACCTATTTACTGCTAGGTGAACAGGGGCATTCGCTGATAAGAAACGCTACCAACAGTTACAGTCCTCTTTCTATTTCTACAAACCTAGCCTATTTCCTAGCCAAAACTAACCTAGCCCATTTCCTAGCCAAAACTAACCTAACCTAATCTAACCTAACCTAACCTAACCTAACCATATCTAAACTAACCTAACTAACTTACTTTTGTATACCTATTTACTGCAAGATGAACAGAGGCATTCGGTGATAAGAAACGCTACCAACAGTTACAGCCCTATTTCTATTTCTACAAACCTAGCCTATTTCCTAGCAATAACTAACCTAACCTAACCTAATTTAACCTAACCTAACCTTATCTAAACTAACCTAACTAACTAACTTCTGGATACCTATTTACTGCTAGGTGAATAGAGGCGTTCGGTGATAGGAAACGCTACCTACAATTACAGCCCTCTTTCTATTACTATTTCTACAAACATAGCCTATTTCCTACCCTAAAATAACCTAACCTAACCTAACCCTCCACACCTAGCTGATTTCCTAGCCAAAACTAACCTAACCAACTCCTGGATACCTATTTACTGCCAGGTGAACAGAGGCATTCGGTGATAAGAAACGTTACCTAAAATTCCAGCTATTTTTTTCTCTTTATTATATTTATTGTTTTTAAATAATTTATAATTTATTTATACTCTATTCATTTTTTTTATTTTTTTACCTATTTCTATTTCTACAAACGTAGCCAATTTCCTAGCCTAAACTAACCTAACCTAAATATATATATATATATATATATATATATATATATATATATATATATATATATATATATATATATATATAATATATATATATATATATATATATATTAAATATGACCGAAAAAGTAAGATTAATAATTCTAACACGAATTTTCTTGATCTTTCGTAAACTACCCACCTCAAGACTCCGCTCCAATATAGAAGCATCAAGAAATATGGACCAATAGGCTTTCTACAATCACTTCCATTCAATACCCATTGTTTCGTGTTCTGTCTTGTGTTGATGAAATTAATACCCTATTAATACCACCTCACCCCATCCATCTCACTCAAATGTAGATATAAACAAATCGGAGATGTGTAAGTTCTATTCAGTTGTGTATGTGTAAACTAAAATCTTTGAAAATGTAATAAGTTTTACGAAACGCGCTCAAGTGTCGCGTCAGACTAGAAATAAAAATGAATTTTGGAGAATTGATTTTTGAATACCACCAACAGTGAAAAGAAATGTACGAAAGATCGAGAAAATTCGTGTTAGAATTATTAATCTTACTTTTTCGGTCATATTTAATAATATATGTCTACAGGAAAGACTGCTACCAAAATATACTAATATATATATATATATATATATATATATATATATATATATATATATATATATATATATATATATATATATATATATATATATATATATATATATATATATATATATATAAACCAACCACAAAATAACCAACCATACCTATACCTTACCAACATACCCTAACCAACCCAACCTAAGCATACATATTATCTAAATTGATAACTAAACCATAATTATGCTTGTTTTAACCTAAAATTCTAACCTCAAATTCTAACCTAATTCTAGTTCTAACCAACCTAACCAAACCAACCAACCTAACCAACTAACCTAACTAAGCTAACTAACCAACCTAACCAACCAACCTAACCAACCTAACCAACCAACCAACCAACCTAACCAACCAACCTAACCAACCAACCTAACTAACCAACCTATCCAACCAACCTAATCAACCAACCTAGGCAACCTAACTTAACCAACCAACCTAACCAACCAACCTAACCAACCTATCCTCCCTTCTTATTATCTGACCCGAATTTTCGGTTCGTGTCAGAGTCCATGAGTGTCCGTGTGCGTGTCCGTGTCTGTGAATCCATGGGGTTTTGGGTCCAGGAAGCTATTTGTGTCAACCCAAATTGCCTCCCTTCTCCCCACCTGAAATCCAGGTGGATTGAAAGACCTGACCTAGGTCAGTTGATCCATGTATCCGTCCGTGGGCCCCCGGACTTCAACCCTTCCCCACATTCCAAAGGGTCAGTCAATCAATCTTGGCTATCCAGAGAATCTATCGAAACTGATGCTCCTACAGGAGGGGACACACAGAGAAATCTGTGCCCTGTACTTGCAACCATTCCGACAGGCTCGAACGCAGGTCTGTCCGGATTAAGAACATGTTCTATCCGACTAGGCCACGCTGGAGTTGCCTTCTGAATCAAATTTGGCACTTGTATTTATATCTCATAGCAAGGTTAGTTAGTGTCTATTTATGAACAGTTGCCATGATTGACATGTGAAGTTGTTAATTTGTGTTGTCAGTTAGAAATACCTGACAGCTTTGTTTGATGAGGTTGCA